>NW_028270154.1:63807830-63960495 GCF_037043375.1 Chiloscyllium plagiosum | reverse complement strand
AGTTGGACCGAAGGGTCTGTTTCCATGCTGTATGACTATAAATAGTATTTCTAAATTAATGTGTAAAACATATTTTTGACCTGAGTAATAAACTCAATATTTTTACCTGCATCTTCTGTCTGATTCAGATAGGAAAGGATTCATTTGTGCATACTATAAATTTTCTTGTTGATCCTTCTTGTGATCTTTCTTAACTTGAATATTTATTAATAATCTAACTAAGTATTTTTATTAACTGTTTACCAAATTAATTTTTCCTTCCCCAATGTTCCTTCAATATTAATTACACAGCTTCTGTTTCCTTGAAATGTTTTGCTGTTTGATTGTATGAAGGAATAAATAGAATTGTCACAAGTATTAATTCAAACCTCAGGTGCAGTTGTGCAAGTACTTTGTGTCATTTCTAATACAAGATTCACTGTAGGAAGTTGGATTTATATAGCACCTTTTGACATTGGTAAAACCTTGTCAGTGGTAACAAACAACCACATGGCACTTAAAGATTGTTTTTAGTTTACAAAAATGCCTACTGTCTTGTGATCACTAAAATTTATTTCTGTAGTTTCTGTATATAACTGTAATCACAGGAACATACTTACAACTATTGATCTCAACTTTACTTTTAGAATGAGGTGTTAAAGTTAGGAATTATCGTTCAATGCATGCAAATTATATTTATAACCTCTTTAACGCAGTATGAAAAATTAATATAATATTGATCTAAACAACTGATGCAACAGAAAAGCTTACCTATGAGGGCACTAAATTAATTTTTATCTTAATTTATAACCCAGATCAGGCATGTTGGAATCAGGCGTTGACAGAATTATCTCTCAGGTTGTCGATCCAAAGCTGTATCACATTTTCAAACCACAGATAGAGAAGGCAGTCCATGAGTTTATGGCTACAGAAATGAAAGAGGACGTTGTGCCAAATCCACCTCCAGAGCCTGAAAAACAAGAGCTCTCTGCTTCAGCTTCAGGTACACCCTGAGGTCTTGTATCATCTTTTTATTTTTCTCTTTTTACGTTCATTTGTCATGTTCATTTTTTTGGTCCATCAGTTTCTCACTGGGAAACAAAATCATTTAAAGATCGTCCTGTAGAATGTGCAAAATTGTAGGTTTATATTTTCTTCAAGTTGCTCATGAATTCATATCGAGTCATGTGATTCACAATAAAACTGAGCACACGTAATCAGATGCAAAAAGAAAATTGTCAAGTCTATAAAATGACAATTTTGAGCAGGAGAAAATATTTGGCCACTTATCAACAGGGTATCTATTTTGTGTATAATCGACTAAACTATGAAGTGATTGCATGGTAGTACAGGAATTGAGCATTCATGAGAAAAGATGTGTGATGCTGGAGTGTTTCATCTTGCACTCGTTGGACTAAAATTACAAGAATACCAGGGGGAGGTGATGACCTAGTGGTGTTATAGCGAAACTATTAATCCAGAGACCCAGGTAAGGTTTTGGACACTCTGGTTTGAATTCCAACATGGTAGATGATGAAATTTGGATTCAATAACATCTGGAATTGACAGTCTAATGATGACCCATGGAACTGAGGTGACTGTACACTTAATCCTAATTGTCCCTTTAATGGTACATCTGCCATTTCTTTTTATTTATGCATTAGCAGTAGTTTGTTTAATTCTTCAAGTTTTCAGTTCCCTAGGTCAAGTTAGTATCAACAGTAGAAAGTTGTTCTTTTTTGCATACATACTGCCTCACACTTTTCCATTATGAGGAAAACTGCTGATCATGTTTTTAGCCACTTGGGCTTAATAATGTGGGACTAATATTTCTTGTGTTTTCAACATGGTAATTTCTAAATTGTTTAATCTTCTAGTTTGATGTATAGTTGTTTACACTTTCCCATTTCAATACATTTTAAGTAATGATGAAGTTTTATCAGCATGTATTTGCAAAATCTCTAAGCATGAATGTGGATCTTGAAAGATTTATTCAATATGTATCTTGAATGTGTTGTCTCTTTATCATGGAATATTTTCCAGCATGCTTGCAATGAAAAGGTGGAGAAGCAATAAATTGAATAAAACAGAAAATGGATTGAGCTATAATGAGAGTTTGAATGGATAAGGAAACTTGGTGGAGAAATAAAAATGAGGATATTTTTAGAGTAAGAAATGGCATGGTAAATGAATTTGAATGGTGTTTTTCAGATAGAACATAGGTAGTTAAAGGTTCTGGATGTAGGTTTGCTCACTGAGCTGGAAGGTTCGAGACCCTCAACCTGAGGTACAAATCTTCTCAAAACTTGCTAATAGGCAGTTAAAGTTCAATAAAGTGAACGGGGAATACATAAAGGCCTAAGTCTGAGAACTGAGGAATGTAGAGCAAATGTAATTCTGGACTAGGTTGGAGCGATAGAATGAGCAAAGTTATAGATGTATTTGATGATCAGGAAATAGATTCTTTAACATGCTATAGAGCATAAGATGCCAATATCAGTCCATGAGAATGGAGTGATGGATGAGTAAGACTTATGTGAGCCATCTGTAGCTGTTTTTGACAAATTTGAAACCATTAGTGTGTAATTATCCAAATTGTTAGAAAACACGAGGATCTGTTGGGATGTGTAAAGTACACATTAAAGGTCTGTTTGTATTAGAGTTTTAAAAAAAACATCATTTTTCTTTCAGGTAGCACTTCAAATGCCCTAGCACCAGCATAATGTTTTCTGTCCTGAGCAGCAGCATCTTCAACTGTAGTTGCACGATCAGTTAAGAATAAATTTCATTCTGAGGCAAAGTCCTTTTCTAGGATAAACCAAGTTGGATGCTGTCAACTGTTTACAGCAGCATTGCTGCATCATTATGTTAAATAGAGGAAGTCATGGGAAATGGACACTGAAGAAAACATGAAAGTTGTTGGATCGTAATTGCAGACAGAATTTGGGGACTTCGGGAACCAATGTGAACAGACGCACTGATGCTTTGGGCAACATTTCAAACTTTGAAGAAATATTAAGTGATTAGAATAAATGAGGAAAATGTTATATTATAAATGGACAAATTGTGACTTCCATTGAAGAAGAACGTGTACTGAGGAGATGAAGTTTTTAATTTCCAATTTCCTATTTCATCCAAGATAGCCTACCTATCCAAAAGGTAACTCCCTTTTCTAAAAGTGCATTGATTTTTTGAATTTTTTTTGCACCAAAATATAACATTTACTTTCTTGGGAGTGCTTCAGAGAATACAGAGTAGAAAGAAGATCTGTGCTTATGTCGGCATCTTTAGAACATTTAATGCTCCATTATTTATGGAGTAATGATTTCAATACCCTGTATGTCAGTAACTCAAGGTTGGCTACATAAATCCACTAGTGAATGGGTTAAATAATTTTCCAAAAATTCTTTTGTTAAAATGTTACTTTAAAAATATTGTATTGAAAGCTTCTATTTGTTCTAAATAATTTATACTGCTGAATTTATATATTTACTCATTACAATTAAATCAGATCATTGTCCATTGAAAACCCTGGTAATTAGTCAGCTGCATATTTGTCTTGTTTTACAATTGCTGTTTTGTTCTGTCTCTCATATTCTTGCAAAAGCCTTATGTTGGGGAACAAGAGATGGTGTACTGACTCCTAGATTTTCTTTTCTCTTTTATGGCACTGACATAGCTACATATTGCACTGTATTAAAACTTTAAGAAAATTGGACTAACAGAAGCTTAATTGCCATATAATTGAGTACTAAAGTGTCACTTGCATGGAACTGATTTGATGCTGTAAAGCAATGCTGGATATTTCTCCATCTTAGCAGAAGTGCTGACTTCTAATTACCAGCTATGTATATGAACATTTGGAATTTTGTTGGTGTGACCTGAGCAGAAGAAGTTCTAAACAAAAGAAAAGGACTGCCTTGTGAATTTATTATTTGATTTTTTTTTGTCAACTTCTTTCAAAAATAGTGCACCAAACCCCCCCCCCCCCCCCACCCCAGTGCAGATCAATTTACAGAATTGCATTTGTAATAATATAAATTGCAAAATGGCTTTGCATATGCCAAGTAAAACAGGTAATATATTTCAACACTCAGCTCCATAGTTTGAATGTAGCTCCACTTGTGCAAGAAATGATGGATGAGATCCATGAAGCAATCTTGCACTTAAACCTTAAGAAATAGGAATAGAATTTAGTCATTCACCCCATCGAGTCAGATCTGCCATTCAATCATAGCCTATATGTTTCTCAACCCCATTCTCCTGCCTTCTCCCCATAACTCTTGATCCTGTTGCTAATCAAGAACCTACCTCTGTCTTGAACACACCCAATGACTTGGACGCCACAGTGCTGTGCAGAAATTGCACATTAATACACAATTTCACAGATTACGCAGTTACACAGATTAACCACCCTCTGGCTGAAGACATTCCTCCTCATCACAGTTGTAAAGGGTCACCCCTTCACTCTGAGGCTGTGCCCTTTGATCCTAGTCTCTCCTATGAGTGCAAACATCTTCTCCATGTCCACTCTGTTCAGACCCCTCTGTATTCTGTAAGTTTCAATCAGATACCCTTATCTTTCAAAACTCCATCCAGTACAGACCCAGAGTTCACAACCTTCACCATATGACCCTCCATCCTTGGGGTCACCCTTGTAAGCTTTCTCTAGAGCCCCTCGAAGGCCACCTTGCCCTTGCTTCGTTAAGGAGTCCAAGAATTTCATTATTCCAAATATGTTCTGAAAAGAGTCTCATACAGCCTCTCCAATATATCTCTGCTATTGTATTCTGGCCTCCTTAAAATGAATGCTGACATTGCACTTGCCTTCATAACTGTGTCATGAAAATCTAGTGTGAAGCTTACATGTGCACAACTGTATTGGGTAAGAATTATGGGAGACAGAATTCTATCTCTGTCATTTTTATATTGTCCCTAACCTTGAGCTCCAATTCTTTTATCCTGGCATTTGGGTCAGCTCCCTGTATTTCCATTATTAAATTCAGTTTCCTTTATCCCAATGAAAAACAACAGACATTGCTTTGCAATAGAATTCTAGGTCTACCAGGGTAAGGTAACTTGAAGGTTTCCGATTCGATCTGAAGTCAGTGCTAACTTGGGAAATCTTCAACAGGATGGGACACCTTATCTCTCTTCAGAGCCTTTAGTTTTAATAGGTCAGGGGTGCTGCAACTATTTGTCACAACAATTGTAACTGGACTTTTCCATGATGGATGAGGGCAAAACTCAGTAGTGATACTTCCCACAATTGAATGTGCAGCCTCATTGGCTCAGACTATTGAAGTTGGTTTTGATTTGGTAGTCGCTGGATTTCCGTACAGCTCTCTGAATTGCCTTAAAGCAAGGGGATGGAAGAAGATCTAAATTCAGACAAGTTAAAAGTTCAAGAGGCTTTTTGGTTTTTTTGAAGCTAATTTTGATTTGGTTTCTTTTCCAGCATAGTTTTTATTAAACTTCTCTAGAAAGGAGTGTTCGTTTTTTTTTTGCCCCATCCCCTTCCCACAGGTAATGAATTATGTAACTTTGCACGTTTGCTAAATTATTCTGCATTTTCATTTTACTATAATATCTGGGTTCTCCTTCAGAAAATGTCACTGAAATGGGCTGGGAATGACAGTACCTCATGGCCCTTGTGCCTATTCACCCCTGATCATTTGGTTTGAATTTCAAAGCATATAACCAAGCATAAATTTCAGTAATTTTACTGCATGTTCATCTAAAATTGCACAGATGATGTTCTGGTAGTTTAGACCAGGGAAGTGAAGTATCTGAAGTTAGGATTTTTGCCTTAATTTTTGAAATCCAAGTGACTCTAATCTAAAGCCAACATTTGGATCACTGGACATGTGCAATAATTAAGCATTGAGCATCAGCAGCAAAAACCTGAATGCTTGGCCCAATTATTTAAAAGCCTCCTTGGTACCTTGAAGTACCAAGGGAAAGAGAACTATTTCATAAATGAAAATGAATTAGAGACTCAGCTTGACCCAGCAGGGTATGGTTTCGCCAAAAGCATAGAACTTGGGGAGAACCCAAATATATGTTTGATTCTGGATGTATGTTTTCCCTTGGATCAGCCCCACATTTTATCAACTATATAATTTCAGGAGTTAGTTTAGTACTGTTCATCTCAATAATTTGTCCTTCTGCTGGAATCTTTAATATGAAGTAAAATCTGGGACGGTAAAATCCCAAATGCTCAGGGTTGTGTTTTCTTTTTTCTCCCCTGTTTATTTTGTGGCCAATTTAAGTTGCATAGAGCCATTTATGTTGCATAGAGATCCTTAAAGACAGGTATTTTCCACCTTAAAAACCAATTAGGTTAAATAAAAAGGTTACACTTTGCCAAGTATCAAGTTAGAAACCTTTTAGTGCTTCCAATGGTTTTGCACTGCCCCCAAGTTTTAGTTGAATCACTGGATTACTAAGTCTGATTTCAGAGCACTCTGCACAAAGTAGACCTTTGTTTTAAATTACTGAAAGCCATAAGTATCTTTCTGTCTAGACTAAGATAAACAGGGTACCATTTATAAAATTAACAATGATGTAGAATTGTTGGTTCTGTGAACTAATTGCAGGGCTGGTCCCTTGCAAATGTATGTTTACATGTCTTTAGTCCTGTAGAAGGTGCACAGAAGCACCCATTGTACTAGCATTCAGTACCTAAGGTTAAATTTATGGTGGAATCCCAAATTGAGTTGCTCACTAGGTCTGATTGACCTATATGATTTTTATTGACACTTAATGTATATGCTAGCTCCTAGATGCCTTGAATATCTTAACCTTGGTGGAACACCTTTCTTTGTTATTTTTCTAAATTAAATTCTTAACATTTCCAAGGGCCATATTTCTGGATTGAGTTCACTTCATTTTTGTATGCTTGTGTAATCCATTTAAAAATTAATTGGTTGCAACTGATAGTAAAGTTCAATGGTCTCACTTTTGATAGTTGTGAATTAGTTCTACTGCAATTCCGGAAGTTACACACAATTTTCTTTACAAAATCTTTCCTGTTATACGCTTTCAGTAAAACTCAAGATATCCTTCCCTAATCATGTGATTTAAAATAATTTTTTTAAAAACCTGTTTTGGCTCTGAAGTGGAAGACTTGCAAAATTTAAGTGCACTGTATATGTCTTATTTTGTAAGATGGAATTGAAACTACATCAGAGATATCTAATCAACATTTCATGAGTAGTGCAAATGATATCCATTTTGGATTAATGTTATACTTGAAGTGCAATTTGCAAGTTTTAGGCAAGTTTAATAAAATTGATCATTGTAACTTCTTCCTTTCTAATGTTTACTGCAACATGTGAAAATTGATATGATTATTTTTTAAATGTAGACAAGAACTAATGAGTTATATATTTATAGAAATGCCATTAGTATAGATCATTTGGTATTGTAATTTAGGAAGTATCCTTGTGACAGAAATTTATAATTGGCCAAAATATCTCCATGAATAAGTTTAAAATTTAATGGATTTCCACCTCATTCTTAAAAACTGAGTCGCATCATGGGATTGGGGTCGTCATTCTCTGAAATGACAATCACCAGAATATGCACAAATAAAAGAATTGAACAGAAAATCTGCAAATTGTGATCAACTTGGGCAGCAGATAAAGAAGCAACAAAGTTGAAAGACATTTTCTAGCATTTTACAATTTGATTTATAGATAAATTCTGAACTAATTGAAATCTTTCAGTCACAACAGTTTATTTTTGATAACTTGTGGACCTTTTTTTAAAAAAAACCTCACCTAAATAAATGTTATCTTCATGTCTGTCAGTTTCTAACTTGAAGAAAAATCAAACACTGTACTGATGTCTTGATGTTGATGAATAAAATAAATTTACTCAGGTAGATTATGCTATATTATTGTTACTAAAGATACGGTTATAAACCCAAAGATGAAGCATCAATCCTGTTAATTCTGCTCCCGCATATCTACTTAGCTGGTCAGAACTCAAATAATAACATTGTCACTTTTTATTTCAACAGAGCAAATAAAAGTATGGAAATTAGGCCCAAGAAAATTATTGGTTGTAATTTAAAAGGAGTCTGATTCTGTAAGCATTATAAATGTATTTAATTAACTTTACTGTTTAAAAATAGTTAATTTATAAATCTGGAGGGATCTTCTAGAAAGTTAACATTCAATGTATTCTGTATGATGTATAAAAATTCCATTTTTCTTGTGTTTAGGTTTGATGTCCAAATGCTGTATTTTAAGAAGGTGACTTCATTGATCACCAAATTCTGGAAAAAAAAACTTTACAATTCCCTCCTCTGAAATGTATGTTCACCATTTGTGACAGCTGCACTATAACAATGTAAAAATGCATCATGTTTAAATAAATATGCCAATTGTTTGGCTTCAAATTAATGTGTTGAGGCACTATGTGGTTCTTTGAATATGTTGCATTAGACGTTGACTGGATGTTATTCACACCTGTAGTTTCTCAGACAGAATAGGAAGGGTGTAGAGGGATATGGGCCAATACTGGCAAATGGGGCTAGATTAATTTAGGATGAGTTGGACCTAAGGTTGTATTTCTGTTCATCTGTGACTCTGTAGGAAGAGCTAGTGTTGAAATGGTGCCCCCTTGGGGCTTCCGCAACAAATAATCCTCTACACTGGAGAGAAGGAAAATCCATTAACCACTGCTGTTTCTTATTACCCAGGCAATTTTATATCTATGTTTCTATTGAAGCTTTTTATTCCATGAGCTATAACTTACTCCACAAGTCTGTTGTGTAACACCATATTAATTTTTTTTTTTGAAATTTGTACTCCATCAAAACATTGCCCTCATTAACATTACCTCTTATCTCTTCTAAAAACATGGTTTTCCCTTGAAGAATTCATGCTTTTGTTAATTAACAGTATGTGTCCAAACTATTAATTTTGGCCCACGTTATCATATTTAGAAATTTCCCCACCATCATTATTAAACTGACTGGCCTTGTAGTTGCTGTGTATATCTTTGTTTTTAAACAAGAGAATAACATTTGCAACTATCCAGTCCTCTGAGAGCTTAAGTTAGATTGAAAATAACAATTAAGTTTTGCCTCCAAATGTTCACTTTCAACTCTCAATGCGTCTCATCCAGGCCAAGTGCCTCAAAAACTTGAAATATGGTCAGCCTGCCCAATACCACCACCCCACAAATTTTAAATCTTTATAAAAACAGAAGATGTGGAAAAAACCCAGCAGATCTTGCAACATCTGCAGAGAGTGAAGCAATTAATGTTTCAAGTGTGAAGTGGAAAAAATGGCTTGTGTCCCACACTCTCCATGTTTGCTAACAGACCTGCTGAATTTCTACTGCTGATCCTATTTTTATTTTAACTTCAGATTTCCATCATCAGTATTTTGCTTTTATTTAAAACTGTTGACTGAATTAACTCCCTTTCTTTTACTGTGATAGTGAAGAGGATCGCATCTGTTCGTTGGTAAAGACAGGTAAGACCTATCAATGCTCCCTCCTTTTAGATGTATATCCCCTTTTTTTTTGTCTCTAAATGCTATCATTCCTGAAACGTACCATTTATATGCATATAAAATCTTTATGATGCCCTTTTGTGCTGGCTACCAATTTCTTGTCTTTGCTTCTGATATTTGCTTTTACAATCCACTCTGAATAATTCAATATTTCTACTTGGGTTTTCAGCCTGGTTGTCCATTGCATTATCTACCTAACAACACTTGTCATAAGCATAATTTTTTTTCTTCTATCTTAACTTAATCTTTTTCATAGATTTGTTTTCCCTACCTTTCCCTTTTATCTGATTTTGCTGAATTTCATCAGAATACATATTCTGTTCTGGTAGTTTCTACCTGCATTTTGACTGTCAATTTTTCTATTGAACCTCCTGTTACAAGTGAGCAATCGTCTCAAAATATGTTGCCAGATATGGTGAACATAATACATCACAAAGTTATTTTCCAGATTACCAGCGAAAGTAACAATATAATAAAACCTCTTACTAATCTGCAAATAATTGAATGTATTTCTAAATACAGAGGTGTTTCTGTGACTGCACATGAATCCAGAATAGTGTGTTGTCAAGGTTAAAATGTTACTGAACAGATGCAAAGCACCCTGCCGGGGGGAGGGTGTACAGCCTGTGTTCTAACAATTTCTCCTTTGAAAGTAGCCCATTTGTTCACGTCCTCATTTTGCCTGCTTTTGAATCCAATTATCTGGCTCTAATGCAGTCTTACTCCTCTCAGTTTAAAGTCACACAACACCAGGTTATGGTCCAACAGGTTTAATTGGAAGCACTAACTTTCGGAGCACCGCTCCTTCTTTACCTGATGAAGGAGCGGTGCTCCGAAAGCTAGTGCTTCCAATTAAACCTGTTGGACTATAACCTGGTGTTGTGATGTTTAACTTTGTACACCCCAGTCCAACATCAGCATCTCCAAATCAGGACTCCGCTCATACTCCAGGTAATTCTTTGTCCTATTCCATTGATCATCTAAGTCATTATAATACAATGGAAATTAGCACCAAAATGCTCTAATAGTGATACTTTGATGCATCTGACTAATGCCATTCTGAAGAACCAGGTCGAGTAACGCCTGCTTTCTCATTAAACTAGAAGGGTAGAACAGTAGGACATTTTCCTGAACACACTTGGACCTCTTGCTGCTTCTGCTTTTTACACTACTGCTATCATAGTCTCTGATTAGATATCTTGAGAAGCCCATTTATAAAACAATTATACAGTTTCTTTTGTTTAGCTTGAGTCAAATAGATTCTGTCTTTCTGCCTGCCTTTCGTGCCAGTATGCGCCATGATTGCTGGTTGTGCACCCTCCCCCAGCAGGGTGTTTTACAACTATTCAGAAACATTATAACCTTGGAAACACACTATTCTGTATTTGCATGCAGTCATAGAACCACCTCTACTTAGAAATATATTTAATTATTTGCAGATTAGTAAGAAATTTTATTGTATTGTTACTTTAGCTGGTAATCTGGAAAATAATTTTGTGGTGTATTATGTTTACCAAGTCTAGCAACATATTTTGAGATGATTGCTCACTTGTAACAGGAGGTTCAATAGGAAAATTGACAGTCAAAATGCAGGTAGAAACTACCAGAACAGATGATGAAATTCAGCAAAGAGATGGAAGTAAAAAGAAAAATTGTTTATTTTGAACAAGGATAGGACTGTTGATTGTAAATTAACCCTAAGTCTGTATTTGCTTGAACTTTTCCATGAAATGTGTTGAAATTCCTAATGTATTTATAACAGTTTTAATGTTGCACCGTGAGCTAAACTTTATATTTAGATGGTTAACATAAATGCCCTTGTTTTGAGCCAAGAGAATCTCCATCTTAATAAAACAAAAGCACTAATCCTCCAGTTCTGCCCCTGAACTAATCCCTGCCATTTTGCTGATGACTGATGGGTTTCAATTTTCTCGTCTGTCATTCATGAAGGGGACTACAAATGTTAAACATGTCTGAGTCAAACATGATTTTTGCTAGTAGGATGTCCAAAATATGACTTGGGCTTTCGACCTGATAGAGAAGATCAAAAGCTGTGAGAGTCCTTTGGGGAAGTAGAGGTAATTTGAATATGGTCGTAAGTCACAACTTGGAAATGTAAGGTACCCTTTGAGAATATGAACAGTAAACATGATTTTGTTTACATACATAAACTCGAACTGTCCAGCTAATTGGCATGGTCAAAAAGAGCTGTCAAAGCTTTTAAAACTCCTGCTCTTTAAATACATGAAAAGTGAAACTGCTATGTAAAACAGCTATTTGTTGTTTAAGTGCTGAAATAAACCTCGGGATTATCATTGCAGGATTGGTGCTGCAAATTATTTCCACAGCTTATTTCATTGGGGTTTTTGTCAATTTAATAGCATTTATAGGTCCAAAAGGCTTTTAAGTGGAACTATGAACACAGGTGCTTGTTTTCATAAGAGAGTAAAGGAAGTTAAAAGTATTGAACTTTTTGTTTAGAATGAATCTTAGAGTCATAGAGAGTTATATTGATATACAACATGGAAACACTACCTTAGATCCAACTCATCCAGATATCATTTGGCTCATATCCCTCTAAAACCTTCCTATTCTTATAGCCATCCAGATGCCTTTTAAATGTGGTAATCGTACCAGCCTCCATCACTCAAGTGGCTCATTCCATACATGCAGCACCCTCCGCAGGAAGAAGTTGCCCCTTAAGTGCCTTTTAAATCTTTCCCCTCTCACCTTGAACCTAAGCCCTCTAGTTTTGGACTCCCCCACCCCAGGAAATTTTTTTTATCTATTTACCCTATCCGTGCACCTCATGATTTTATAAACCTCTATACGGTCACCCCTCAATCTCCCAACACTCCAGGGAAAACAGCCCTAGTCTAATTGGCCTTTCCCTATAGCACAAACACTCCAAACCTGGCAACATCCTTGTAAATCTTTTCTGAAACCTTTTCAAGTTTCAGAACATCCTAAAGCAGGAAGACCAGAATTGCATTGCAACCAATGGCCTGTACAGCTGCAACATGACCTAACTCTTCTACTCAATGCGCTGACCAATAAAAGCATTTCCATTATAGAGATAGGGGCTGGAAGAGGGTCAGAATATATTACCATTCCACCGTACTGTGGAGAGCAGACAAGACAATGTAGAGGTGGTCTTAATCTATATTCTTGTGGTCTGAACACTGTTGTAACTGTTCTGGGTTGTTGTGGACATTGGTTAGGCCATTTTTGGAATCCTTCATTCAATTCTGGTCGTCCCGCTATAAGAAAGATGATGTTAAACTTGAAAGGGTTCAGAAAAGATTTGCAAGGATGTTGCTGGGGTTGGAGAATTTGAGCTATAAGGAGAGGCTGAATAGGCTGGGGCTATTTTCCCTGGAGCTTTGATTGCTGATGGGTAACGTTGTTGGCTGTTTCAAGATTATGATGTCACGATACAAGGACACCTCAGTATCTATCATGTTGCAACCATTACAGGTCAATGGTTAGGCCACTTTTGAAATACTGCATTCAATTCTGGTCTCCCTGCCATAAGAAAGATGTAGATTCATAGAATCCCTGAAGTGTGGAAACAGGTCCTTCGGCTCAACAGATCCATATTGATCCTCCGAAGAGTAACCGACCCAGACCCATTCCCCTACCCTATTATCCTACGTTTACCCCTGACTAATGCATTTAACCTACATATCCCTGAACACTAGGAGCAATTTAGCATAGCCAACCAACCTAACCACATCTTTGGATGGTGGGAGGAAACTGGAGCACCCGGAAGAAATCCACAAAGACACAGGGAGAATGTGGAAGCTCCACACAGTCATAGAGATGTACAGCATGGAAACAGACCCTTCGGTCCAACCCATCCATGCCGACCAGATATCCCAACCCAATCTAGTCCCACCTTCCAACACCCGGCCCATATCCCTCCAAACCCTTCCTATTCATATACCCATCTAAATGCCTCTTAAATGTTTCAATTGTACCAGCCTCCACCACTTCCTCTGGCAGCTCATTCCATACAGGTACTACCCTCTACGTGAAGAGGTTGCCCCTTAGGTCTCTTTTATATCTTTTCCCTCTCACCCTAAACCTATGCCCTCTAGTTCTGGACTCCCCCACCCCAGGGAAAAGACTTTGCCTACTTATTCTATCCATGCCCCTCACAATTTTGTAAACCCCTAAGGTCACCCCTCAGCCTCTGCGGGGCTCTAGGGAAAACAGCCCTAGCATGTTCAGCCTCTCCGTATAGCTCAAATCCTCCAACCCTAGCAACATCCTTGTAAATCTTTTCTGAACCCTTTCAAGTTTCACAACATCTTTCTGATACGAAGGAGACTAGAATTGCACGCAAAGTTCCAACAGTGGCCTAAACAATGTCCTGCATAGCCGCAACATGGCCTCTCAACTCCTGTACTCAGTACTCTGACCAATAGGGGAAAGCATACGAAATGCCTTCTTCACTATCCTATCTTCTTGCGATTCCACTTTCTAGGAGCTCCAAGGCTGGAATTGAACCCGGGTTCCTGGTGCTGTGAGGCAGCAGTGCTAGCCAACATGCCACCATCAAACACTCACGCTCTCCCTGGCACAGAATTAAATCCTGGTCTCCTGCATGACAGGTGGGGATACTAACCATTACGTTATCAAGGTTGCCAATAGTTAAACTTGAAGGGGTGCAGAAAAAATTTACAAGGATGTTGGAGTGTTTGAACTATAGGGAGAGGCTGAATAGGCTGGGGCTATTTTCCCTGGATCTTTGGAGACTGAGGGGTGACTTTATAGAGGTTTATAAAATCATGAGGGGCATGGATAAGGTCTTTTTCCCAGAGTAGAGAAGTCCAAAACTAGGAGGCATAGGTTTAAGGTGAGAGGGAAAAGATTTAGAAGGAACCTAAGAGGCAACCTTTTCACACAAAGGATGATGCATGTATGGAATGAGCTGCCAGAGGAAGTGGTAGAGGCTGATACAATTACAACATTTAAAAGACATCTGGATGGGTATATGAATAGGAGGGATATGTGTCAAAAGCTGGCAAATGAGACTAGATTAATTTAGGATCTCTGGTCAGCATGGACGAGTTGGACCGAAGGGTCTGTTTCCATGCTGTTCAACTCTATGACTCTAAACCAAATGCCTTTTTTACTATCCTACCTATCTATGACTCCATTTTCAAGGAACTATGAACTTGCACTCTAAGGTCTCATTTTTCAGCAAATTTCTGTAAATTCATCGATAGATTCTTACATTTTTTTATTTATTTTTAGTATGAGTCCTGAGTCCTGCCAAAGGAATGATAATGGTTAGGTTGGTGTGAGTTCTTGTACGGAAAAAGGGAAGGGTTGGGGCAAAGAGTAAAGAGTCAGCTTGAGTTAACATAGGGTGATAAGTAGTTAAGAGAAGATGGGAGGATATGGTGTAAATACGATATCTTTTTTCTTTTTTATGGATTTGATCTTGGGCTGAAATAGGAAAAAAACACAGTGGCATGGTGGTTAGCACTGTTGCTTCAGGGTGGCAGGGACCTGGGTTTGATTCCACACTTGGGTGACCGTCTGTGTGGAGTTTGCACATTCTCCCTGGGCCTGCTTGTGTTTCCTCCCACAGTCCAAATATGTGCAGGTTATGTGTATTGGTTCTACTAAATTACCCATAGAATCCAAGGATGTGCAGGCCAGGTGGATTAGCCATGGGAACTCAGGATTATAGTGAAACGTTAGTGTCCTGGAAGAATGCTCTTTGGAGAGTTGGTGTGGACTCGATGGGCCAAATGGCCTGCTTCCACACTGGGGATTCTATGAAATGCCAAGAATTCATATACTTTTTAAAAGCAAGGTACCTTGTACTCATTCTAAGTACTGTTGACACAGCTGTTGATTCATACAGTGGAAAAAGCCCGAGTTACAAATGAGCTGAAGCCAAGAGTCTGGGTACAAATGAAAATTTGGCTGACACAGGTAGCTGTCAAATGGTGAGCAATTATCAATGACTAAAGACTTCTGCCTCCCAATGACTATGTGAGAGGCTCCCACCTGATGGAACAGCATGGAAGTGTAAAAGTTTGGGGAAGAGGCCGTTCAAACCTCTGGAAGGGAGGAAATTGTTTAGCTCTACAGTAGAAAGCACCTCCAGCCTGAAAATATCCAATTTATTTCTCCTCATTGTTATAAGCTGTGTCGTTTAACTAATAATTTAGAGACATTTAAGTGTGAATGAGTCACCTTATGCCACCTGCTAAAAAGTAAAGGCACTTGGAGAAGGAAGATCAAGAAACAGCATTCTCTTAGCAAACTTTGTGGACGGGGATGTATATCTTCCTGTTTCATTCCACACATTTCAACTGTGTGCATGTAAGTAGGGGGAATTTAAAAGTGTATTGGAGTTTTAACTAATAGTGTTGTGGTGGTGGTTATTATTAACTGTTTAGCTGTAGATGGAATTTATTTATAATGAATAACTATTATTGTTAAGTAAAGAAACCTGGTCTATGCTTTCTGTGAACTTAGGTTTAAAAGATAGGAAAATTGGGGAATTCTGTGTACTTTTCAAAGTCTTACACCTTATTGATAATTCCAGGAAGAGTGGGGCTTGATTTCCAGTGTGTTACCCAGTAAGGAATAACAAAGTTTAGGGGCTTGCCTGTGATTATTTCAAAACAGAAGCAGAGGCAATGAGGATTTCGTTGTTTTATTAGTAAATGGTACAGGTGAGGGAAAATGCCAAATTCTGTACTACCTTTGAGACAAGGCGTGGGAGGTGGCTAAGAACTTACCGCCAGTGGTAGAGTTGTCCCTGGCAGTCTGAACAGAATCGGGCGGCACGGCTCAGTGGTTAGCACTGCTGCCTCACAGCACCAGGATCCCAGGTTCGATTCTAGCCTCGGGCGACTGTCTGTTTGGAGTTTGCACATTCTCCCCCTGTCTGCGTGGGTTTCCTCCAGATGCTCAGTCCAAAGATGTACAAGTCAGGTGAATTGGCCATGCTAAATTGTTAGGTCCATTAGTCAGGGGGAAATGGGTCTGGGTGTGTTACTCTTCGGAGGGTCAGTTGGGCCAAAGGGCCTGTTTCCACACTGTAGGGAATCTAATCTGTAAAAGAACAGTGGAAAACTTTCAAAGCCAGGTTGATTTAACGTTGCCTTGCAGAGCTAGAATGGCAGAGACAATTGAAGCACTAACATATGTCATGGATAAATTACCACAAGCTACCTTTAATTCAACTACTTTTAAAAAATTCACACAAACAGGTAACGAAACAATGCTTTATACTTTATTGCATATTGCAAAATAAGACTCGTCAAGTAAGCAAGTTTAAGTCTCACATCTCAATCTAGTTATCACCCAATGAATGGTAGAATCTGGCCAGAATTCCAACCAGCGATGTTTTGTCTTTGGAAGTCTCTAGGGTTCGGTCCTGATGCAAAGTTACTGGCCGAAATGCTGTCCCTGAATTGTTCCAATGTTGGATTATTATGCAATTTTCTCTCTTCCATGTTTGTAGTGTGACATTGATGATTCAATTGATTCTTTCATTCCCAAATTGATCATACTTCTGGAGACCTCAATTCTGTAGCTTGCCTTCTTATTGGAAATAACGCCTCTATTCCTTGTTACATTCAGCATTAGCTGTCTGTTTAAAATACAGCTTCTCCTGCAATTAACCCCTTTTATAGAATATTAAGCCTGCCTGCAGAAGTAATTGCCCATTTGTCACAAAGCAGCATGTTATCAAGCAATAGTTATCTTCTCTCGCCCAGGAAACAGCTTGTTTTTCATGTTTCTTCCTGGAGATGGTTAATTCACATGGTGTTTTTAATTCCTTTGTAACAGTTTCTCCTTGTTCCTTTCATCTCAAGAAACAGTTTATTCCAGAAAGAATTATTGTTGATTCTTTTTTCAATGTGTAACAGTATCTTTATTGATTTTTTTTTCAATCCATGGACTGTTGTTAAAGTTTGACATTTACATTGTCACACCCAACACTTTGAGTTAGAATAAATACAAAAGTGACCAGGTATCCATCAAAGCATCAGAGTCAGGTGATATTCAATTAAACTTAAAGCAGCTTGAGCATGGGCAGAGAATGAGTAAACTAAATAAGACAGAAAAAGAGCGAAAGATAAGGAAAGGAAAAATCAACTTAAGAAGAAAATGGTAATTAAAAATACAGGAAATGTAAATTTGCAAAAGGAGAAGAGAAAGCCATAGAATATGGATATCAGTTTAAAAGGCTACAGTTGGTAGGGAGACATCAAATGTTGTTGCAGGGTTTGGTGAGGAAAATCTGTGCCATAATTTGAAGCCTGGTAAGGAACTGTTTAAGTTTGCATAGAACCTACAAAAAAAAGAGAAAGGATGCAGAGGCATTCTTCCCTTGATAAAGCAGCTACAAAAGTGGTAAAAGAGGACTCAACATTGCTAATGTAGTGTAAGTTGACAACTGAAGCACACGCTATTTAGGCTTCATTATCAAAAGAGGTTTCTTGGAATTTCACACTATCACCTGCATGTGAGTTGGGGCCTGAGGCATATAGGCAAAAGTTCCAAAGTTCAAGAAAAAAGTTGCAGTTAAGTTAAAGTAATGAGCAGAGTTAATCTACTCTGCTTCTAATGAAGCTGAAACTGCATATAAAGCGCCTAGATAAATTATTTTCCTATTAGAATTTAAAAGCATTCTACCTTTCACAATAGGAACCCATGTTGAAGACCAGAGCGTTGCGGCTGCTGGACAGTCAGCAGTAATGACTGACAATGATGAGCTAATCCAGAAAAATGAACCTTCTTTCCATCACCTCAAATTCAAAAGCGATAGAAAATGTGGGGAGTAGGATAAATGCAAGTAGCCAGATTGATAGCTGGGAATGTCCCCCTCAGATCCAAAGGGAAAGAGTTGGAGGTTAAACATCAGAAGCAAAGAGGTTTCTATTGTAACAAGATGGGACATGTGCTTTCAGAATGTTGGACATTATGAGGGAAACCCACAGGACTTATTGGTGGTTATAATCAGTAAACATTTGAAAGAAAATTCCATGGATCGGATTGTAATTTTAATTACAACAAAAGGTTTGATATGAGTGCAAGAGAAGTATATGGTGTAGATGAGAGAAATATGAAGGCTTTCTTTTATCTAAGGGGATGATAACCTAATCTTTTCTGCAGAGGAAGCAGCCAAGCTCATAACTATACCAAGGCACACAGAGGCTATGTAAACACTGGAAGGAATTCCAAATCCTCCATCAAGAGAATTCAGTGAAAGCCAGAATATTGGTAGAGAGGATATGAAGACCAATTGGAGTGTCACTTGTTACCTGAACTAGTGGCAGTGTTGTAGTTCGGAAATTACCTGTGGATAGAGTGGATCTAATTCTAGGAAATAATTGATCAGGAGCAAAAGTTACAGCTTTGTCCATAATCATGGAAAGTCCAGTTGAGGGAAAACAGATGCAACAGTTGCAAAATAAAAGAAACAACCAGACTAATGACTAAACAAAATCCATCACTGTAAGATACAGTGATATTTCAAGCACATGTTAGGGTAGTTAAATACTCTATTTAAGAATAAAGATAGTTCAAAAGTGTTTGAAATGCTTTTGTCAATTGAGGTTCAGGAAGAAGATACAGATTTAAGTAAGTTAGCTGAAGGAGTTCCAGAGTGGTGTTATTGTATAAGAGCAGAGTGTTAATGAATATGTGGAGACAACCTCCGAGACCTGCAGTTGAAGAGTGGACAAGTGGTATTGCCCAGCTAGCACAAGGAGAAATTGTTGGAGAAACTTAACAGGTCTAGCATCATCTGTAGGGAGAAAACGGTTAATGTTCAGATCTGAATGTTAATGTTCTGAAAAAGGATTACCAGACTCAAAACATTAACTTTTTTCCCTCCACAGATGCTGCAAAACTTGTAAGTCTCTCCAGCAATGTGTGTTATTTGTTTCATATTGCCAGCATCTGCAATTCTTTATTGTATCATAGAGAGATATTGTGAGTAGCATGTGAAATTCCACTGATATGACAATAGAAATAACACATAGAAAACAAGGCAAAGAAACGGGTAATTTACATAGCCAAGACTTCATAGGAATGTGGTACAGTTCTGTAAACCAGGTCATACATATAAGATGATAGATAAACCTCAGCATATAATTCAAATCAATAATTTTGGTACTATAGGAGTTTTTGAAAAATCATTGAATAAAGTGTTAGTGAATTGCATTGAATCATTATTGAAAGTGAAAGCAGGATCTTAGCATATTCTTGCAAATGTGGATATGACAACCTGATTCCCTGGGGCTATTTCTTTAAGGACAGTTAATATGATTGTGGCTGATCTTTGTACACAGTATGCTACTCCCACTTTTATTCCAAACCCTTTGATCCTTTTAGTCCTCAGAACTATATCTAACTTTTTCTTGAAAACAAACAGGCTGAGGCCAAAATGTTCTGTGACAGAAAATTCCTCAGGCTCATCACTCTCAATGAAGGAATTTCTCCTCATGTCAGTCCTAAGTGGTTGATTTCTATCCTTAGACTGACCCCTGGTCTGGACTCCTCAGTCATCAGGAACATTCTTGTGTTTACCCTGTCTAGTCTTGTTAGAATTTTATAGATTTCTATGAGTTCTCCCCCTTGTTCTTTTAAACTCTAGTGAATATAGTTGTAACCAATCCAATCTCACTTCATATATCATGCCACCTGCCATCCCTGGAACCTGTCTGGTAAATTTTCATTGCAATCCTTCCATAGCCAGAACATCCTTCTTCAGATGAGACAAAAACTACACATAATACTCCAGGTATAGTCTCACCAAGGCCCTGTACAATTGCAGCAAGACATACCTAGTTCTGTACTCAAATCCCTTTGTGATGAAGACCAATGTACCAGTTGCCTTCTTCATCACTTATGCACCCTCACGCTGATTTTCAGTGACTGGTGTACGAGGACACCTAGGGGTCATTATACGCCCCCTTTCCCAGTTTTTTGCCATTCAGAAAATAATCTGTTTTGCTGTTTTAGCTACCAAAGTGGATAGCCTCATATTAACACAGATTATACTCCAACTGCATTTCCCCAGTCAGTCAACTTGTACAAATCACACAGTAACATCTCTGCATTATCCTTATAGTTCATCCTCCCATCCAGCTTGGTGTTGTCTGCAAAATATGAAGAATTACACTTCATGTACTCATCATCATAGGGTGGATAGAGAGACATATAGGGTGTGAAAGAAGCCATAGTGGTTGTGTAGCGGTACATTTTTTAGCCTGGTTGCGAAAGTGAGTGGTAGAGTGCAGGAGGCCATGTTTACTTTTATACTGATTTTCTCATAGCTGCAAGAAAGTGCTAAACACAGAGGCTGTCTTTTTTTCCATTCTGCCTCCACATCTGGCCGTCCCCAAACTCTTTCCATGGTCTGTGGTTCTGACTCCCACCTCACCCCAGGAAAACTGAAATTGGAACTTTTGGACATGTTTTCCCATGTTTGGGTTTGCAGAGTGGGAATTCTTCCAACTTTGTACTTCATCGAATAATAAAATCCCTACAGCATGGAAGCAGGCCATTCAGCCCATCAAGTCCATACCAACCTTCTGACGAGCTTCTCACATAGACCCACATCCATATCTTATAACCCTGCATTACCATAGGTAATCCACCTATCCTGCATATCCCTGGAGACTACATGCAATTTAGCATGGCCAATCCACCAAATCCCACATTATTGGAGTATGGGAGGAAACCAGAGCACCATGATGAAACATGCAGACACAGGGAGAATGTGTAAACTCCACACACAAGTCACCATAAGGTGGAATCAAACCTGGGACTGTTAACCTCTGAACCACTGTGCTGCTTCTGACCTGGGAGTGAAAATTCAAGCCAAAATGTTAATGGAAGACATTGCAAGAAAACATATTTACATTTAAAGTTATTAAAATCTTTTTTGAAAATATAAATTTCAATAAACCCATGCACAATATGAATAGCATGGAGCTAACAATGTACATTAACAAACAATGGTCATGTTTTCAATTCTGTAGCTAAATTACGACATTGATTTCCCTTCCTTAAAAGTTGTTTTTTTTTTATTTAAGTCTTTAGTTGTACCTTGAAGGTTTTACTCAGTTTTTAACTACATTTTGTGCTAACAACAGCTGTCCAAGGGCATTCACATGAAAGGATCAACTGTAATTAATGCACATTTAATCAAACGGTAACCCTCAATTAATTGCTGGAAAATTGTGTCCAGGATTTATTACAAAATATTAGGACTACAATAAATTATTTCTTCAGGAATGCAAATACACCCTCATAATTGCATATTTCTTTTCGTGTGAATTTCTGAACTAAGTTTCAACACAACCTGTCTCCAGTATTTTATGCTTTCTGCCCTATCCACAAGTGAACTATAGAGGCAGGATAAGTTAGGCCTTGACATTAAATTAATATAGCCACGAGCTGCATGCCATTCAGATAAGTTTGGTAGAGTTGTGACAAGTTTTTGTGAGCTCGTTATTACCCTATTATTAGAGAACTTCACAAGCAAGCCTTCTGCCTGGAGGGAGGTTGACTGATAATTCTTAAAGAAGGCCCAGAATAAAGCAGCTTCTTGGCTTTTCAGGGCCATTGTGGAGGGTTCTTAAACAGGGTGCCTTGCTTTCAGAACTGAAGCAAGTCATTTTGGGGAAGTAAAATGAAAGGAAATAAATGGATAGATGAATGACAGCTATATTATTGCCTGGTATTTACTTTGAATCATTACTCACAACAGTAAGTTTCTATCAAAAAATATATAGGTTTGATTTGTCTTTTTACCTTTTCTTAGTTATCCATGGATTAAATCAAAGGTTTCTAGAAGGATTGGTTCATGTTTATTGGCAAAGTTCTGCTGTATGACTAACTAGAAAGCTCTCTTGCTTTCAGCACCTGCTATGTTGGAAGGATTTGCTAGTCATTAAATCAACCTACTGAGGTGATGTTAAGAACACATCTTCCATAATCAGCAAGTCCTGATATGGGAGTCAAACACAAAGCTTCTGGCCCTAAATTGGATGTGCCACAATTGCATCACAAGATCTCCTTTCTTAAATGTCCTGTAAAACACTTTACAATAAACTAATTGATCCATTTAATTCATGAGAAAACGTTTTGAGAATAGAATATGCATCTCACATTTGACAGCATACAAATTACTGCTCTCCATTGTTCACGTTGCACCTACTTTCAGACAGGTTGTGGCTAACTCCTGTAAACAGCAGCCGATTCATATAAATTTGTACAAAATATCTTTTATTGAGATCAAATGATGTTGAGCTTGATTTTGTAGAGTCGAGAGTGTAGTGCTGGAAAAGCACAGCAGATCAGGCAGTATCCGAGAAGCAATAGAATCGACATTTCGTGCATAAGCCCTTTTTCCAGCACTACACTCTCGACTCTAATCTCCAGCATCTGCAGTCCTCATTTTCTCCTTTATGTTATAGATCGGAGTATCTGAAATCTAAAAAAAAAGTTGAACTAAAACTTGTTTTTATTCTTTTCCAATATAGATACTAGAATGGGTGTTTTATAGTTTGATATAGAGAGTCTTAAAATAGAAATCAACTATATTTGGAAAGCACTAAGTGTCAGTGGTTACTCATCAGTATATATCCAGCTTGCAAAGTACATTTCATTCACGCATCCAAGGTTATACCCATCTTAAATGTTGCAATGAGGCTTTACTAGGATAATATTATCTTAACATGAATTTTTTCTGAGATCTTTCCTATAGAACCTTTCCAAAGAGATGTGATTAATTCAGTGTCCAATTGATGTCTAGGTCTTTTTTCGAGTCACCATTGTTTTCTGGTCGTTTTTGTTTTGGGAGAAGCTGTGGGTCCTTGGTTATGAAAAGTTCTGAAATGATGGATCCCATGTGTTGAAGCAGCAAGCACACATTTCCCATAAAATAGGGATTATTTAACTGTATTGTGTTGACAATCAGAATCTATGTACTTTTCTCCAACCCTCACACAAATATACAGATTAGCTCGCTGAACTTGAAGGTTTGCTTTCAAACGTTTCATCACCATACTAGGTAACATCATTGGTGAGAGTCTCTGGTGAAGCACTGGTGTTATGTCCCGCCTCTCTATTTATAGGTCTTGGTTTCTTAAGGTGAGTGATGCCCGGTTTTTGTTTCAAGGGAAGGTAGATAGAATCTAAGTCAATGTGTTCATTGATGGAGTTCTGGTTAGAATGCCATGCCTCTAAGAGTTCTAGTGCATGTCTTTGTTTCACATGTCCTAGGATGTGTGTGTTGTCCCAGTCTAAGTGGTGTCCTTCTTGGTCTGTACGTATAGAAACTAGTAAGAGTGGGTCCTGTCTTTTGGTGGCCAGTTGGTGTTCATGTATCCTGGCGGCAAGTTTCTTACCAGTTTGTCCGATGTAGTGTTTTTTTGACAGTTCTTGCATGATAACTTGTAATTACATTAGTTTTGCTGGTAGTATCTAATGGATTCTTTAGGTTCATTAGTGGCTGTTTAAGTGTGTCGGTAGGTTTGAGGGCTACCATGATGCCAAGGGGTGTGAGTAGGTGAAAATGAGGACTGCAGATGCTGGAGATCAGAGTCAAGATTAGAGTGGTGCTGGAAAAGCATAGCAGTTCAGGCAGCATCCGAGGTCTAAGTAGTCTGGAAGTCATTTCTGATATGTCTTTGATGTAAGGTAGTGTGGCTGTAGTTTTTGGTTGCATTGTGTCTGCTTGTTTGGGTTCGTTTTTATTGAAAACATTGTATAGATATTTTTCTTCTGCTTTTTATGGTTCTTGAGTACTGCAGTGTGATGTAGCTTTACCTTCCCTTGAAGAAAAGACCTGGAAATTGCATCATCCACCTTAAGAAACCAAGACTTATAAACAGAGAGGCGGGACATACCACTAGCGCTTAACCGGAGACTGTCACCGATTATGTTACCTAGTAAGGTGACACAACATCTGAAAACAAACCTTCAAGCTCAGCGAGCTAACTTACATACTTATCAACCTGAGCTACAAGTCTTCTCAAAATTCGCTAATACAGATCCATACATTTTCTATGTTTATTGGACTAAGGCTAAAGTGGTTGCTTATA
This sequence comes from Chiloscyllium plagiosum, assembly GCF_037043375.1. Lineage (NCBI taxonomy): Eukaryota > Metazoa > Chordata > Chondrichthyes > Orectolobiformes > Hemiscylliidae > Chiloscyllium > Chiloscyllium plagiosum. The sequence continues at coordinate 63,935,888 of NW_028270154.1, read as the reverse complement.
CTTATGCAATGTAAAAGTCATATCTAATATTTTATTCTGTTTGATATTTAATTTGCATATGTTTTGAAGTAATTGATAATGTGGTGCTTTGAGAGATCTGCATTTACATAATAAAACATTCCTTTGAGGGAATATGGAGGGATTGGAGATCAAAGCTCCTTCAAATTCAATAAACATACACTCTGTTTTCAGTCATAGCTTAAAATTATGGTAGTTTGCATGTTACATAAATAACACTATATTTTTGCAGTAAACCAATGTTGTTTGTCACCATATAAATTCCATGGCTTGTCTTTTTTAAAAGGGAAAAGGGCATTGCTGGCTCGGCCAGCATTTATTGTCCATCCCTAATTGCCCAGAGGGCAGTTAAGAATCCGCCACATTGCTGTGGGCCTGGAATCAGATATAGGCCAGACCAGATAAGGATGTAAAAGGATAATGAACCAAATGGTTTTTTTTTTTCAATAATCAATGAATTCATGACTGTTATTAGACTCTTAATTACAGATTTTTTTTATTTATTTCAAATTTAACTATTTGCCATGATGGGATTCAAACTCAGGTTGCTGGAATATTTCCTTGCTTTCTGGATTAATAGTCCACTAGGCTGTCACCTCCACTATCTTCTGGTCTCCAGATAGTTGGAGACTGAGTGGGAATTGTTCAGGAAGCTTAAAGTACCAGTGGGCATTTCATCAGCTCCTGAAGGCCTGTGTGAATGTCTCCAATACAGAGTTAGACAGACTGTCTGGGAATTTAGTAGAGATTGCACGTCCAAATCAGAATAGTTGCCCAGCAAAATCGATGTTTCAGGCAAAAGCCCTTCATCAGGAGCCCTTCCTGATGAAGAGCTTTTGCCCAAAACATCAATTTTCCTGCTCCTTGGATGCTGCCTGACCTTCGTTCTTTTCAAGCAACACACTCTTGACTCTAATCTCCAGCATCTGCAGTATACTTTCGCCTAGATTACAGCCATGCCTAAGGCCTAGATAACGAGCTGGAAAACCATACAACTAATCCTCCTGACTCTCCAGTGATTTTACATCCAACTTCCCCAAACATCCCAACCCTTGCTAAACCTCCAACTCCCCCAACCCACTCACTGTCCAACAATACTCCAACAATTCAAGCCTCCTGAACCTCTGAATCCTCCATCCCCCTTCCTTCTTCTGGCCTGACCTAATCTCACCACTCTGCCATCTTGCAACCTACTTAGCTTATCCTGCTGGCCTTCGCATTCAACCATGCACATCGTTCACACGTGGCTTCCCCTGATGATCCTACACTACAAAGAAGGAATCCAGAAGAGGTTCTGAAGAGTCAAGTTTGGAAGTCCTGGTCAAAAATGCAAAGTGTGGTCACACTATACAAAAGCAGGAGCACATATGTCACTTGGATAGTGATTGCCACTGATGGAAAAGTTGGATGAGTAATTATTGCATTTGTTAATTCTGTGTGTTATGGACTGGGCCAGACCCCTCAAAACTCTTTAAGTAGGTAGCCCAGACCTTAACTTTGCTCTTTATTTAGCTAGGTGCATAGTGGATATTCCCAGTGTATATTAGCTGGGTCAACTGCCAAGTTTTAAACAAACAAAATTAGTTCATAAAATTATGGAATGAAACACAAAGAACAGAAAATAGAATATCCAATAACTTATCCAAACCCGACTTAACGATACTGTTCCAAAAACTACACATCTCTTAGCACCAACAGTAAAACATGGCACAGTTTGAAATCAGAAGGGCAGAAGGAGAGAGTACCCAGCTTTTCTTTACACACACAACTGCTGGACTGAACCAAAAAACCCCAGCTACCAGGACTGGCCACTCTCATTGTACAAGTTATTTCTAAAACATGAAAGCCTTTGGCCTGAGGTATCATCTGTTTAGGGATAAACAAAAAAGGACCCCAATAAACTATTCACCTCTGTACCAACTCAGCCATTTCGGAGCCTGGGCTGTTTATGACCCCTCTGAAAAACATCAATGACACAGTAAATTTGATAAAAAGGACCAGCTTTGTGACACCTCACCCCTTAAAAAAACCCATCAATATCCAAAGATGGCTTCATTTTTAAAACCCCTTTAAAAAAATGGTTAGTACTCTAAAACACACGTATACATTCCACTGACTATGCTCATGCAAACAAGCACAACTACATTTGGATTCAGTGTGTGGTATTCCCAGCACCGAATGCCTCTGTATCTCATTTGAGTCTCGACAATGTATCAGCAATCATGTTTTTCTCGACCTGCCAAATTGTCAAATTGAATGGATGCAATAACAAGGTCTGCCTAAACAGTCTAGCAATTTTGTACTTAAATTTCTCCAAAAATTTCAATGGGTTACGATCAGTGTACATGATTGTCACAGATACATTGCTAGTAATATAAATACTGAAATGTTGCAGTGCCAACACCAAGCTTAAAGTCTCTTTCTCAACCATTAAATATTTCTGCTGATGAACATCAATTTCTTGAAGAAATACTCAATAGGTCTTTCTATCTTCTCGTCGTCTTCCTGCGGGAGTACAGCACCGACACCTACATTGCTGGAATCGATAGCCACCATGAAAGGTTTTGTGTAATCAGGTGTGGCTAATACCAGGGCAGTGGTTAACACATTTTCAGGCTGTTAAATGCCTTCTGACAGTCCGCTGTCCATTGAAACTTCTTGCCTTTAGTAATTCAGTGAGTAGAACTGCTACACTGCTAAAATTTGGCTCTATCTTTCAGCAAAATCCACTCAATCCCAGGAACCGTAGTACAGCTCTTTTTGACGATAGAGTCATAGAGATGTACAGCAAAATTCCCAAATAACTTCCATTTTCACATCCCATGGGACCATTTGTCCATGTTCAATAACATGGCCCAGGAAGGTGACTTGGGCTTTGGCAAATTCACTTGTAGCCAGGTTTATCACCAAGCCTGCCTTCCAAAGTCAATCAAACAAGTCTGATAAATGTTGTAAATGTTCCTTCCGTGAATGACTAAAAATTACAAGGTCATCAATGTATACAGCACAGTTGAGTAATCTGGCAATGAACTTATTAGTTAGTCTCAGAAATGTGCCAGAGCGTTTTTCATACCAAATGGCATGACTTTAAACTGAAATAGTCCATTTGGCATTATAGAAGCTGAAATTGTCTTTGCTCCTTCTGACTGGGGTAACTGCCAGTAGCCTCTGAGCAAGTCCAACTTAGAAATATAAGTTGCTTATCCCACCTTTTCAACACAATCTTCCAACCATGGAATTGGATATGCACAGTCTTTGTAACTGCATTGACTTTGCGATAGTCCACACAAAATCAATGGGTACTATCTGGCTTTGGCACCATTACAATGGGTGAGCTCCAGTCACTGTAACTCACTTTGATTATGTCATCTTGGAGCATGTGTTCTATCTCCTTCTGAACCTGTTATGCCTATAAGGATACTGTTGTTAATTGGAACAACATCTCCTATATCAACATCGTGTACAATTAGTTGAGTATTTCCCAGTTTATTTCCACATATCTCCCCATGTGATAGTCATAATCTTTCAGGTCATTCAATTTTTCTCAGGAACGTAACCCAATAATTTATCCCAATTTTTAACAACTTCCTCATTCCTCAAATTAAATTGGACAATGTCCAATTCAGAATCCTCTAAACTAGGTTCTTCCTTCTGTACTTTAATCATTAACACCTTCTACTCTTGCTTTCCTTTCCTGTCAAAATACCTTTTCAGCATATTCACATGACGCACTCTAAGATTTCTTCCTCTCTGGAGTCCTTATCAAGTAGTTCACCTCACTTAATTTCCTTTCAATTTGATAAGGTCCAGTCAAGCTTGTTTTTAAAGGTTCACCTATTACTGTAAGTAACAGTAATACCTTATTCGCCGAAAGCAAAATTTTTGATTTCTTATCCACTTCCTGTTTCATTGCATGCTGTGATACTTTTAAAACTGTCTAGCCAATTCACCAGCTCTTTTTAATCGTTCTCTAAAACTTGACACATAATCCAAATGTGTGGTCTTTGAATTCTGACTTGCTAATTTCTCACTATTCAAATTTAATGGTCCTCTCATTTCATGTCAAAAAACTAATTCAAATGGACTAAATTTGGTCAATTTATTTGGTCTATTGCTGATCTGAAAAGAACAAAAAGAATTCCCTTATCCCAATCATCTGGATAATCCTGACTATAAGCCGTCAAAGTGGTCTTTAGTGTTTGATGCCATCTTTCTAGCGCTCCATATGATTCTGTATGATACGCAGTAGATTTGAATTGTTTTATGCCTAAGCTGTCCATAAATTCCTTGAACAGTTTGGATGTGAAGTTTGACCCTCGATCTGACTATATCTCTTTTAGTAGTCCGTATCTCGTAGAAAATTCCTCGACAATCCTTATAGCTGTGATATTATGTAATGGAACAGCCTGTGGAAATCTCGCCGCTACAACCATTTTTATTAACAAATACTGATTCCCACTTTTTGTTTGAGGTAGGGAACCTACGCAAACAACTAAGACTCTTGTAAAAGGTTCCTCAAATGCTGGAATAGACATTAAAGGTGCAGGTTTTATTACCACCTGTGATTTTCGAATTATCTAACATGTATGACACATCTAGCAAAATTCAACTGCCAACATTTCCACCACCTCCAAACGGACCCCACCACCAGGGATATAATTCCCTCCCCATCCCTTTCCGCTTTCCGCAAAGACCATTCCCTCTGTGACTACCTGGTCAGGTCCACGCCCACCAACAACCCACCCTTCCGTCCTGGCACCTTCCCCTGCCACGGCAGGAATTGTAAAACCTGCGCCCACACTTCCTCCCTCACCTCCATCTAAGGCCTCATAGGAGCCTTACACAACCATCAAAATTTCACCTGGACATCCACCAATGTCATTGATTGTATCCGTTGCTCCCGCTGCAGTCTCCTCTACATTGGGGAGGCTGGACAACCTCTTGCAAAGCGTTTTAGGGAACACCTCTGGGACACCCGCACCAACATTTCAACTCCCCCTCCCACTCTGCCGAGGACATGCAAGTCCTGGGCCTCCTCCACCGCCGCTCCCTCACCACCCGACGCCTGGAGGAAGAACGCCTCATCTTCCACCTCGGAACGCTTCAACCACAGGGCATGAATGTGGACTTCACCAGTTTCCTCATTTCCTCTCCCCACACCTTGCCCCAGTTCCAACTTTCCAGCTCAGCACCGCCCTCATGACCTGTCCTACCGGCTAATCTTCCTTTCCACCTATCCGCTCCATCCTCCTCTCTGACCTATCACCTTCATCCCCACCCCCATCCACCTATTGTACTCTTTGCTACCTTCTCCCCAGTCCCACCCCTCTCCCATTTATCTCACCACCCTGGAGGCTCCCTGCCTTCATTCCTGATGAAGGGCTTTTGCCCGAAACGTTGATTTTCCCACTCCTCAGATGCTGCCTGACCTGCTATGCTTTTCCAACACCACTGTAATCTAGACTCTGATTTCCAGCATCTGCAGTCCTCACTTTTGCCTCATTTACTGTGCATGCCTTTTGATACAATTGCTTTAAATTTTCATCTTTCTGCTGTAACTCAATGAGCTCAGCAAAGCTGAAGATACTTGCATGTTTACCTATTTGCTCCTATATGACCGAACACAGTCTCTGCTAGTGCCACTTCCACTTTGCTTTCTGTGCCCTTTGATCTGTCCTGCTTCAGCTTGTGACTCTGTGATCTCATTACTACATAATCAGGGAAGATTCCTGGATAAACATCCTGCATTGCTTCAGTTGCTTGCATCTCCACTGGCTTTTCAATGAGAGTATCAGCATGCCTACTGGTGAACCAGCTATATCATTCCTGGAGCCAAGAGTTTGTCCAGTACTCCTACCATAAATTCTTCACTCTTCTGTGGGCACTCTAGCCTCACTTTATATAATTAAGTGATTTTTTTTGTCTCACCATGAATTCATGTTACCAGTACCTTTTCTGGCAATAGTCCCTCAGGAGTACATATCTCCTCATCCTTCAGCATCAAAGGCTGAGAAAATCCTGTGTCCCTTAATATTGTAACCTCTTTACTTGCTACTCTTGGCCTATGTGAGTAAACTTTGCAGGTATGTTTTTAAAGCAGTTCCTCCTTAAGCAATGTCTGATCAGCTTGTACGTTCTGATACAGCTTTCTAGCTTCCACTGTGCTTTCTGTTACCACTCCAACAAAACTTACAGGCTTATCTTGCCTTCCCACATCTGGCTTTCCTGTGCTTTCCCTAGCCCACCAACACTGATTTAGAGTCAGAGAGTCATAGAGACGTACAGCATGGAAACACTCTTCGGTCCAACTCGTCCATGCCGATCAGATATCCCAACCCAATCTAGTCCCACCTGCCAGCACCTGGTCCATATCACTCCAAACCCTTCCTATTCATATACCCACCCAAATGCCTTTTAAATGTTGCAATTATGCCAGCCTCCATCACTTCCTCTGGAAGCTCATTCCATACACTCTCTGCATGAAAAAGTTGTCCCTTAGGTCTCTTTTATAACTATCCCCTCTCACCCGAAACCTATGCCCTCTAGTTCTGGACTCCCCCAATCCAGGGAAAAGACTTTGTCTATTAATGTGGCCTCCTTTATAACAATGAGAACACCGGAGCTTTTTAACTCCTTTGCCCAACCCCCCACCTCCCCCCACCCCTCCCCAACCCCCCCCCCCCCCCCCCCCCACCCACCAAGGGTTTCCTTTTCACCCTGTGTGCAAGGTCTCCTTATGATCTTCACTGAGATCTACTTTACCATTTCCATGTGAGGATTTCTCTTTTCCCCACCTTCTATCCCTCATGCATTGAAATTGAACCATGGTTTAGGGACCAACTCGTAGTCATCAGCCACTTCAGCTGCTAACCTTGCCGTTTTAACTTTCTGCTCTTCCCTGAGTTCACACTATGTCAGGAAATGAATTTTTGAACTCCTCCAAAATATGTTGTCTCTCAAAGGGCATTGTAAGTTTGCTCTGTTTTTAAAGCTCTTATCCACATACCAAAATTACTTTGTTTGCTCCTTTCAAACTCAATATAGTTTTGACCGGGAACCCTCCTTAGATTCCTGAAATGTTGTCTGTAGGCTTCTGATACCAGCTCATATGCACTCAAGATAGCTTTCTCCACTTCCTTATACTCCCCAGATACCTCCTGTGATAGTGATGCAAACACCTCATTAGCTCTACACACAAGTTTGGTTTGGATCAACAGAACCCACACAGCCACTGGCCACTGCATTTGTTTGGCCACTTTTTCAAGTGAGATGAAAAAGGCTTCCACATCCTTCTCATCAAATTTAGACAATGCTTGAACAGACTTAAACAGTTTCTCACCAGGCTTTTGACTACCAAGGGCTTGCTCATTCTCACTCTCTTTCTCACTAAGCCTACCTTCAGCTCCATCATTTTATGCTGACTTCCCTTTTTGAATGTCAATTTCTGAAGTTCAAACTCTCTCTTTTTCTTTTTCTTCAGCTAAAGCCCTTCGTTTTCTTCTGATTTTAATCGTAACTCAAAACTGTTTAATTTCTGCCGCCTTTCCTTCTCTCTCACCTCTAACTCGAGCTGCTTCATTTGCAATTTAATTCTTGCCATTTCTATAGATCCTGATGGTGTTTCCGTCAAATTTAAATACTGAGTTACTGCTGAAATCATCTCATCTTTCCTCAAATTAGGAGGTAAGTTCAACCCCAGCTTGTCTATTAATTCCTGCAGCTTGGTCTTGTTTGCCTTTTGTAAAATCTCCAAGGTCACTTCTTCCACCTTCGGAATAGATAAGAGAAACAGCGCCAGACATTTAAGTACACATTTCAGAATACTTACAGTATGCTCATCCTGTGAAGAAAATAATACTAGGGGAGGACCCACTATTTGTGGTCAACGAAAGAAGTTAAGGGAAGCATCATACGAAGGGAAAAAAATATATACTTGTGCAAAGATAGTTGGCAGATCAGATGATTAGACAGAATATAAAGAACATCAAAGAATGACTGAAAGATTACTCGGGATAAAGTAATGAGAAACAGAAAAAGCTAGCTAGAAATGTTAAAAATAGATAGCAGGAATTTCTCCACGTGTTTAGAAGGGATAAGAAAGTAGTATAATCGATAGCCACAGCTGAGGTGCTGGGAGACTGGAGGTTGACTAATGTGGTGCCATTGTTTAAGAAGGGTGGTAAGGAAAAGCCAGGGAACTATAAACTGGTGAGCCTGACATTAGTGGTTGGCAGGTGGTTGAAGGAAATCCTGAGGGACAGGATTTAGAACAAAAGAGAAGTACAGCACAGGAGCAGCCACTTTAGCCCTCCAAGCCTGTGCTGATCATCATGCCCGAATTAAACTAAAAAACAAACCTCCTTTGGTCCATATCCCCCTCTTCCCTCCCGAGTCATATAATCATCTTACTTCCACCACCTCTTTTGCCAGTGTTTTCTAGACTCCTCCCACTCTCTGTGTGAAAAGCTTCCCTTACACATCTCTCCTAAATTTGCCCCCCCTCACCTTAAACCTTAATTGAAACTTCAATCCTGGGAAAAAGTCTCTGACTGTCCACCCTGAAAGGCATTAGGATAGTTCATCAGAGATTATAACTGCACACTTAGAGCTTTAGGTAACTATAAAATGTCAGCTTGATTTTGAGAAAGGGAAATCGTGTTTATCTAACTTAATAGAGTTCTTTGAAGAAGTAACATGCAGCTTGCATAAAGCAAGCATGTAGACTTACAATACATGTACTTCCAGAAATGATTTAATGGAGTGCCAATGTAATGATCATATCCTTTATTTTTTTCTATATTTTTGATTATGGCCTATAATGGGAAAAGAACTCCATTTTAAAAATTGAGTATTCTTAAAGAATTGCTGCCTTTGTCAAAAACAAGTAACCTGACATTCATTGTAAATGTTATTTACACAGCTGTTTGTTTAAGCAGTAGACAAGTTAGGGTCAAGGGATTTACTGTATATAAATAGAGTCTTGACTGGCATCAAGTGGCTGATTGGTAACTGGTCACTAGTCCACAGATCAATGTCAAAGGCCTTCTGTGTGTCAACTATTTTATTGACTCCCAAGTAACTGAATGTTTTGGGGTGTGAATGTTCAAGGCAGTATCAATCAGCGATCCACAATGACAGAAGCTGTCTCTTTTCTCTGCAATAAAGAGCATCTCAAGCCTGAAGATAGCCAGTTTATTTCCACTTTCCATTTATTATGAGCTGAGATTTTTAATTGATAATCTTAGACCTGGTGCCTCCTGCAAACAAGCATCAGGGGAAGAAAGATCAAGAGACAAATTTGATTGGTCAAACGATAGCTGAAAATGTGTTACTGGAAAAGCGCAGCAGGTCAGGCAGCATTCCAGGAGCAGGAGAATCGACGTTTCGGGCATGAGCCCTTCTTCAGGAATGAGGAAAGTGTGCCAAGCAGGCTAAGATAAAAGGTAGGGAGGAGGGACTTGGGGGAGGGGCGTTGGAAATGCGATAGGTGGAAGGAGGTTAAGGTGAGGGTGATAGGCCGGAGTGGGGGTGGGGGCAGAGAGGTCAGGAAGAAGATTGCAGGTTAGGAAGGTGGTACTGAGTTCGAGGGTTGGGACTGAGAAAAGGTGGGGGGAGGGGAAATGAGGAAACTGGAGAAATCTGAGTTCATCCCTTGTGGTTGGAGGGTTCCTAGGCGGAAGATTAGGCGCTCTTCCTCCAACCGCCGTGTTGCTATGGTCTGGCGATGGAGGAGTTCAAGGACCTGCATGTCCTTGGTGGAGTGGGAGGGGGAGTTGAAGTGTTGAGCCATGGGGTGGTTGGGTTGGTTGGTCCGGGTGTCCCAGAGGTGTTCTCTGAAACGTTCCGCAAGTAGGCGGCCTGTCTCCCCAATATAGAGGAGGCCACATCGGGTGCAGCGGATGCAGTAAATGATGTGTGTGGAGGTGCAGGTGAATTTGTGGTGGATATGGAAGGATCCCTTGGGGCCTTGGAGAGAAGTAAGGGGGAAGGTGTGGGCGCAAGTTTTGCATTTCTTGCGATTGCAGGGGAAGGTGCCAGGAGTGGAGGTTGGGTTGGTGGGGGTGTGGACCTGACAGAGTCACGGAGGGAGTGGTCTTTTCGGAATGCTGATAGGGGACGGGGGGCGGCACGGTGGCACAGTGGTTAGCACTGCTGCCTCACAGTGCCAGAGACCCGGGTTCAATTCCCGCCTCAGGCGACTGACTGTGTGGAGTTTGCACGTTCTCCCCGTGTCTGCGTGGGTTTCCTCCGTGTGCTCCGGTTTCCTCCCACAGTCCAAAGATGTGCATGTCAGGTGAATTGGCCATGCTAAAATTGCCCGTAGTGTTAGGGAAGGGGTAAATGTAGGGGTCTGGGTGGGTTGCGCTTCGGCGGGGCGGTGTGGACTTGTTGGGCCGAAGGGCCTGTTTCCACACTGTAAGTAATCTAATCTAATATCCCTGGTGGTGGGGTCTGTTTGGAGGTGGCGGAAATGATGACGGATGATATGATGTATATGGAGGTTGGTGGGGTGGGGCTCAAGGGTGGAGGAGCGGGAAGTGGAGGAGATGCGGTGGAGAGCATCGTCGATCATGTCTGGGGGGAAATTGCGGTCTTTGAAGAAGGAGGCCATCTGGGTTGTTCGGTATTGGAACTGGTCCTCCAGGGAACAGATGCGGCGGAGACGAAGGAATTGGGAATATGAGATGGCGATTTTACAGGGGGCAGGGTGGGAGGAGGTGTAGTCTAGGTAGCTGTGGGAGTCGGTCAGTTTATAGTAAATGTCCGTGTTGATTCGGTCGCCCGAGATAGAATTGGTCAAACTACCAGATTTGAAGTAAAATGCACTTTATTCAAAATGGTTACAATACAAAAGACAGAATAAATTGGAATAACTTAACTCTGTTGGAAAACTTAACAGAATAATAGATTATTTCACTACTAAACAGTAACTGTTCTAATATTGTAACACCCCAAGGACACCCTTTTGACAAAGGCAAGTTTAGAAAAATAGGTTGTCTCCAGGCAATTCCCCAGTCCAGAAGCAAGAACCATCAAGAGAAAACTCAGAGAGAGATGTACTTCAGCTTCCAAATCTAGGTTCAAGACCCCAGCAGCTGCTACTGAAAAATGAAACTAAAAATCCAGGCTCTCTTGGAGCTTACCCCTCCTGTTCAGGCTACTTCTATTTTTCTATCTTTGTGAAAGAAGAACACCCAAGGCTTCACAAGCTGTTTACTTTATGAGCTCTCCATAGACAGCTCCATACCAGATTTAAAACCTTTCTCTTCCTAAAAAAGACCAAATATACATCTTAAAGTCATAGTATCATCACACCACATACAAGACATCACCTGACCTAACATATGAACATATTCTTTACCCATGATTTCACTCTTTTGCACTGGATTCCTGAATCGAGGCTCAAATTTATCCTTTTGTTTTGAAAAACTTTACAAACTATGAGCCAAAAAAAACAAGCACAAAGCACCTCTTCCCCTCTGCACCAAATTCCCTGAACTACATACTCACACAGGTTGTATCCCACTCCCCGTGTACAGTAATCTCTTCTTCCTAACTGTGCGAAGCTTCCTGATTATGCACTTTCAATTGGCCCTTTTTCAAATAGTGATAAGCTGAACTGACTCACAATAGGTAAGCTTCAAAGTAATTAACACCTATTAAGAACGTATTCAGGCTTCAGGTGACTGTCCCTCAGCTGACATTATTAACCTTCTCTCCAGAAGACTACACTTTAAAAATGGAAGAGAAAAGATGATTTACCAGTTCTATTCATACACTACCTCTAAATTCCCTGAATATTATACTAGCTCAGACTGTGTATTGCTCTGGATATGATTTCTCCTTCATGACTGTAGAAAACTATCTTTCTGGTTTGTGCTGTGTGAATATAATTCTGGTTTCCTATGTGCTTGCTGGCATCACTTGATACACACCAAACTGACTTGGCCCCTGATTTAAACTGCATTTGGGAAAGAAGAAATTCTCCCATTGAGAATGCACAGTAAAGTGTCCTCATTTGTGATGTCCTCCATGGAAAATCAAACTCCTTCCATGGTGTCATGGTTTGGCAATTATATTTGACCCTCTTTAGTGCAAAGATTTGGGAAAAAAACTACTTTTAATTTTTGGTTTTTAACACAAAGTTTATTCTTATGCACAAAGTGCTGGAGAAAGTCAGCAGGTCTGTCTCCATCTGTGGTGAGAGAGAAAGGGTTAACGTTTAAAACGCAATATGATAACTTTGGAACTCAGTTTGTTTTTCAGATCTCCAGCACTGAATGTTGCATTGAAATGTATTTTATTCCTTTTCAGCCAAGAGTTGAGAAAGAGAAAGATATGCCACAGACAAACAATAAAATTTTATGTGAAACAGCTTTGAGGGCTATCAAGGTGACAAAGAAAGACATTCATTTTTTAAAGCATCTGTTGTAACCTCATGACATCTCAAAATACTTTGTAACCAGTGCAGTGCATTTAAAGTATAGACACTAGGGTAATGTAGAAAATGAAGCAGTCGATTTTGTGCGCAGTTAGATTAACAAACAACAACATGCTTTTGTCTAGATGTTGATGAGTGATTGGTATTGTCCAAGACAGCAAATAGAAATTGCCTACTGTGTTTCACAGCAGTGTCATGGATTTTTTTAATATCCACCTGAGATGATTTATTTCATCTAAAGTCAGTACAGCAGTCCCTCAGTAAAACCTGAAGTCACCATAATCTTATCATAGGCTGCTCTATCATTAGAGAGGGGTGACTGGTAGTGGTTTAACCTGAGGGTACCATACCTCAGGTGAGGGGAGAAATTGAGAAGAGTCCTTGTGGTAACCTCAGCTGGTGTGGAATTGAACTCATGCTGTTGGCATCATTCCACATTGCAAACTAACTTTGGCATGGTGGCTTGGGCAGCAGGTTGGCTCTGTGGTTAGCACTGCTGCCTCACAGTACTAGGGACCCGAGTTTGATTCCCACCTCGGGTGACTGTCTGTGTGGAGTTTGCATAATCTCCCGGTGTCTGTGGTGGGTTTTCTCTGGGTGCTCCAGTTTCCTCCGACAGTCCAAAGATGTGCAGGTCAGGTGAATTGGCCATGCTAAATAGCCCATAGTGTTAGGTGCATTAGTCAGGGGTAAATGTAACGGGTTCGGTTACCCTTCAGAGGGCCGGTGTGGACTTGTTGGGTTGAACGGCCTGTTTCTACATTGCAGGGAATCTAATCTAACTATCCATCTAACTGAACTAAGGACTGTTTCAGTTTAGGAACCCCGATTGGCTGGACAAGTTGGACAGAAAGGTGTGTTTCCATGCTGTATGACTCCCCGACTGTAACTTCCTTATTTACAGTCCCTCAGTACAGCACTGGTTAAAATGTTAGAAAAGTAGGAAGGCATTTTGAAGTCATTTTGTTTAATTCAAGTAATATGACTCACTGACATGGGAAAGGGTGATGTGTTCCTTACATTAGTGCACAAAGGTGGTTGTACTGGTTTGAATTCAGTGAGTGCCTTCTTAATGCCTGTTTTATAAGTCATTTCACTGTGAAATAAAGCCATTTATTGATTTGTAACTAGTTACTAAGACTGTCTTTGGAGAGATTGAAGAAGCTGATGTACAAAAAATGTGAATATCTAGTTCAGTTCACAAGGGAGTATTTTGTTATAAATCCCAAGTTACTTTATAATACAAGTAAATAGTGTGCAACATGAGAAGACATTAACAAAAAGATATTCATAATGCTAACAGGAGTGACTGACTCCACTAGACCTGACAAGATGACTACAGCAGCTCTAGTTCTGAGTGTATTCATGAAGGTGCATGTTCATGAACATGTGTGAAAGGGATACCTTCATGGAGAGATGCCGGAGAAATGTAGATATTAGGAACAAAAGTCAGCACAGATTTGTTAAAATAAAAATGTATGGATTCTTGATTACCAAAGTGATGAAAGATTATCATGATTATGTGGGAATGTAGAGTTGACATTTAAATCAGGTCCGTAGGGATCATATTGAATGGCTGTACAGGCTCAAGAGGACAAAAGGGTCGACTCTTGTTTCTTATTTGTATTTTCATGTGATTGACATGATCAAGTCCTTTGATGAAATAATGGAAATGGTTAAAGAAGGTAGCATAACTGATCTATAAATGAACTTTCAAAATGTGTTTGATAAAGTACCCCATAATAGCTTGTTAGCAATGTTAAAAACAATCAAGAGGTAACTGAGAGCATGGATTTAAAATTGGCTATGTGATACAAGCAGACAATAGTGGCACACATACTTTTCAATCTGAAAGGAATTAAACAGTGGACTTTGAATGTGATATGAGGGTTTATGCTGTCTATTATCATTATTAATGACCTTGGCTTGGATATGTAGGACATAATTTCATACCTTACCAATGTTTGTATGAAAGACTAGAAGTATTAAGATGAGGACAATAACAAATACTTAAGGAAAACAGACTGAATGGTAAAATTAACAGAAATATAGGAAATTAAATTTAATGCAATAATAGGAAGTGATGCAATTTGGTTGGAAGAACCAATATGACCTGATGGTACAAGGGACCCCAGATATATTATGGAAAAAAAAACTTTGAAGCTGACAGAATAAGTTTAGAATGTGTTAAGAACATGGAATACAGGGAGAACTAGCCATTTGGATACAGAACTGGCTCAAAGGTAGAAGATAGAGGGTGGTGGTGGAGGGTTGTTTTTCAGACTGGAGGCCTGTGACCAGTGGAGTGCCACAAGGATCGGTGCTGGGTCCTCTACTTTTTGTCATTTACATAAATAATTTGGATGCGAGCATAAGAGGTACAGTTAGTAAGTTTGCAGTTGACACCAAAATTGGAGGTGTAGTGGACAGTGAAGAGGGTCACCTCAGATTACAACAAGATCTTGACCAGATGGGCCAATGGGCAGAGAAGTGGCTGATGGAGTTTAATTCAGATACATGCGAGGTGCTGCATTTTGGGAAAGCAAATCTTAGCAGGACTTATACACTTAATGGTAAGGTCTTAGGGACTGTTGCTGAACAAAGAAACCTTGGAGTGCAGGTTCATAGCTCCTTGAAAGTAGAGTCGCAGGTAGGATAGTGAAGAAGGCATTTGGTATGCTTTCATTTATTGGTCAGAGTATTGAGTACAGGAGTTGGGAAGTCATGTTGCGGCTGCACAGGACATTGGTTATGCCACTTTTGGAATATTGCGTGCAATTCTGGTCTCCTTCCTATCAGAAAGATGTTGTGAAACTTGAAAGGGTTCAGAAAAGATTTACAAGGATTTGCCGGGGTTGGAGGATTTGAGCTATAGGGAGAGGCTGAATAACTAGGGCTGTTTTTCCTGGAGCATCGGAGGCTGAGTTGGTGACCTTATAGAGGTTTACAAAATTATGAGGGGCATGGATAGGGTAAATTGACAGTCTTTTCCCTGGGGTCAGGGAGTCCAGAACTAGAGGGCACAGGTTTAGGGTGAGAGGGGAAAGATATAAAAGGGACCTTAGGGGCAACTTTCCACACAGAGGATGGTACATGTATGGAATGAGCTGCCAGAGGAAGTGGTGGAGGCTGGTACAATTGCAACATTTAAGAGGCATTTGGATGGGTATATGAATAGGAAGGGTTTGGAGGGATATGGACCGGGTGCTTGCAGGTGGGACTAGATTGGGTAGGGATATCTGGTCAGCATGGAAGGGTTGGACCAAAGGGTCTGTTTCTATGCTGTACATCTCTATGACTCTATGACTCTAAGCTGTAAGAATCTTAACTTGATTCATGCAGGGATTAATAGAGCACAAAAGCCAGGGCTATTATCTAAACCTATAAGAAACACTGGTCTATATATTCCACCTGGGCATTGTTCTTTAAGAAAAATGTACAGACCTTGGAGAGAGATCTGATGGGTTTGCTGGGATGGTGTCAGGGATGGAGGACTTCATTTATGTGAAGAATCTGGAGAAATTGGAATAGAAACAGAAAATGCAGGAGAAATTCAGCAGATCTAGTAGCATCTGTGATGATTCATGTCCAAGTACAAAAGAGTCATTTCAGACATGAAAAGTAACTGTCCTTCTTTCTCCATAGATGTTGATAGCCCTGCTGAGTTTCTCAAGCACTTCTCCTTTGTCTATTTTAGATTTCTAGTATCTGCAGCTTATTTTTATCTGGAGAAGGTGAACTTATTCTCCTTTGAGCATAAAAGGTTCAGGGGTATTGAATAGGTTGTTCAAAAGTCATTGATGTTTTTTTTCCAAAAATAAGGAAAAACTATTCTGCAATACTTTAAGGTGTTTGGAAAAAGAAATATGAAGAAAATTTTTTTATGCACATTAAGTTCTGTCCAGGAATGTACTGCTTGACAGGGTTATGAATACATCCAATAAAAATGTTCAAGATGGAATTTGGCGAAATTTGAAAAAGATAAAATTTTATAAGATCAGAGGAAAGATTAGGGAGGGTGATAGTCTAGTTGTATTATTGCTAGATTATTAATACAGAGACAAAGTATTATTTGGGGACCCATGTTTGAATCTGGCGGTTGGTGGAAATTGGATTCAACAAAATAAAAATCTGGAATTAAAAAGATGATGAGGAAACCACTGCCAATTGTTGTAAAAACCCATCAAGTTCACTAATGTCCTCTAGGAAAGGAAACTGTCATACATTCCTGGTCTGGACTACATGTGACTCTAGGCCCACAGCACTGTGGCTGCCTCTTAAATGCCCTCTGGGCAAGTAGGGATGGGCAATAAGTGCTGGTCCAGCCCTCACCCGGCAAATGAATTAAAAAAAAGTTAGGGAAGTTGGAATAATTGGGGATCGTTTTACAAAAAGTGCTTGTTCGGGTAATAATAGGCTGGATTGTTTTTTTCTGTGCTGAATCATTCTATGATTCAAATCTGTTCCATTTTAACTTATGAATCTATTTACGTGCAAGTCATATCTTTGCATTTCTCCAGAATTTTCCATGAAGTTTAAAACTCTTTGGGGACAAGTTGTTTTTACAGAATTTTTACAAAATCTCAGAAGTGCTAGAAAAATAGCATCAAGCGATATATTAAAATATTCCTTCATTAAATTTTGTAATAGGTCCAAGAACACAGCGTGAATGATTATACATTGAGTACCTCGTCACAATATTTCAACGGACTTAATGTCAAAAGACAACACAAATTGCAGGAGAGGCTCAGCAGGTCTGGCAGTATCAATGGAGTGAAAGCAGAGTTAATGTTTTGAGCCTAGTGAGCTTTCTTCATCTCATTATAGTATACACAGAAACTATCCCCAAAATCCAGCTGTTTGGAAATTGAATTGTTCAAAAGCCAAACATTTTTGAATCCGGAACTTTAATATTTGAGCCATTGTGCACAGATAATTTTATCTGTTTGAAAAATGCTTCCCAAGATATCTAACATTGATGAATACAGAAGGGAGATAGACAGCTTGGTGACATGGTGCAATGAGAATAACCTGTCTTTCAACGTTGGCAAAACTAAAGAACTGATAATTGATTTCAGGAAAAAAGGAGGCGAACACACTCCCATCTACATCAATGGAGTTGAGGTTAAGAGGGAGGAGAGCATCAAGTTCCTCGGAGTGATGATAATCAACAACCTGTGCTGGACTTCCCGCGTAGATGTAATGGTCAAGAAGGCACAACAATGCCTGTTCTTCCTCAGGCAGCTTAGGAAATTTGGTATGTCCGTCAGGTCCCTCACCAACTTCTACCCGATGCACCATTGAAAGCATACTGTCGGGGTCATAACAGCCTGGAATGGCAACTGTTCTGCCAAGCAACGTAAGAAACTACAGAAGGTCATGTTTACAGCCCAGATCATCACAGAAGCCAACATTCCATCCGTGGACTCCATTTGGCTCACTGCAACAGGAAGGCTGCCAACATCATCAAATACCCATTGCATCCCGGTAATGATCTCCTACAACCTCTTGCCTCAGACAGAAGGTACAGAATCCTGAACACAGGCATTGGTAACTTCAGGAACAGCTTCTTCCTGACCATTATCAGCCTCAAATTATGCTGATCTTGCTGACATTGATCTCACCTAATGCATGCCCTGTGCATTAAAAAGTCCAAATCTTTTTACAACCTCTGCTCCGTACATCCTTGTTTACTACAATCTGCCTATACTGCTCATAAACAAAGCTTTTCACTGTACTTTGGTACACATGAATCAGGAGAAAGTGAGGATGACAGCTGGAGATCAGTGTCAAAAAGTGTGGCACTGAAAAAGCGCAGCATGTCAGGTAGCATCCGAGGAGCAGGGGAGTCAACACTTCGGGTATAAAACCTTCACCAGGAATCAGTCAATCAATCAATCAATCAAAAACAGCATCAACGTTAAAAGACTGGTAATAGACTGCAAACTGATAAAAATGGAGATTGTTTTATATCCTGTAATAATGATGTCTACCGTATAGGATACAGCTGATAGACTGGTTCTGATTGACCATCACCAAAAGAGGGAAAACTTTGATAGATTGATGAAGATGAGGTCAAGCCTAAGTTGGAAATGTATCTTTGACAGTATGGATAGGAGTGACAACCACACAATCATTGCGAAGGTGAAGTCCTGTCTCATATTGAGGATACTCTCAATTTTGTTGTGTGATATTACCATGTGCAAAATGGAACAGAGTTCAAGCAGATCTAGCAACTGAAAATTCTCCATCCATGAGGTACAACGAGTCATCACGAGAAGCATAATTGTATTCAGACACTCTCCGAAATCTCATGTAACTGATGTATCTCACCCACTCTACCACTAATATCAAGCCAGCGGATTAACCCTGGTTCAACAGAGAATGCAGGAGGATGTGCCAGCAGCAGAATCACGCATCCCTGAAAATGAGTTGTCAACCTAGCAGTGCTATAACACAGGACTGTTTGCATGCAAAACCCAGGACTAATTGATCCCATAACCAATGCATCTGATCTAAGCTCAGCAATAGTGCCATATTGAGTTGTGATTGGTGGTGGATAATCAAACAACTAACAATAAGAGGAGGCCTGATATTCTTAATGAAGAGAGGATCCAGCAAATCAGTATTTAAATCCATATTCAATCAGAAGTGTCAACTGAGTTATCCATCTTAGTCTCTTCATAAGGTCCACAAAATCAGAATCAGTTGGTAGTCGCAGTAGTGGTGGTATAGGGAGAATAGTGGTGTGAACCTGGGGAGGTCGAAAACAGGGCAGAGTAAACCTAGAGGTGAACAGGAGCAGAGCAGTGCAGAGTGACATTGGGGATGAACGAGAATGGAGCGGAATCAACCTGGGGGTGAATGGTGAACGAGAGCAGAGTGGAGCAGATCTTCGGGTTAACGAGAGCAGAAAAGAGTGAACCTGGGAGTGAACCGGGGCAGAGCAGAGTGAACCTGGGGGTGAACCAGGGCAGAGCAGAGTGAACCTGGGGATGAATGGGACAGAACGGAGTGAACCTGGGGGTGAACTGGGGCAGAGTGGAGTGAACCTGGGGGGTGAACGGGGTCAGAGCGGAGTGAACCTGGGGGGTGAACCTGGTGGTGAATGGGGGCAAAGCGGAGTGAATCTGGGGGTGAACGGGAGCAGAGCGGAGTGAACCTGGGGATGAACAGGAGCCGAGCGGAGTGAACCTGGGGGGTGCACAGGAGCAGAGCGGAGTGAAACTGGGGGTGAACAGGGCAGAGCGGAGTGAACCTGGGGGTGAACGGGAGCAGAGCGGAGTGAACCTGGGGGTGAACGGGAGCAGAGCGGAGTGAACCTGGGGATGAACGGGGGGGCAGAGCGGAGTGAACCTGGGGGGTGAACGGGAGCAGAGCGGAGTGAAACTGGGGGTGAACAGGGCAGAGCGGAGTGAACCTGGGGGTGAACGGGAGCAGAGCGGAGTGAACCTGGGGATGAACGGGGGGCAGAGCGGAGTGAACCTGGGGGGTGAACGGGAGCAGAGCGGAGTGAAACTGGGGGTGAACAGGGCAGAGCGGAGTGAACCTGGGGGTGAACGGGGGGCAGAGCGGAGTGAACCTGGTGGTGAACGGGGCAGAGCGGAGTGAATCTGGGGGTGAATGGGAGCAGAGCGGAGTGTATCTGGGGGTGAACGGGAGCAGAGCGGAGTGAACCTGGGGGGTGAACGGGAGCAGAGCGGAGTGAACCTGGGGGTGAACGGGAGCAGAGCGGAGTGAAACTGGGGGTGAACAGGGCAGAGCGGAGTGAACCTGGGGGTGAACGGGAGCAGAGCGGAGTGAACCTGGGGGTGAACGGGAGCAGAGCGGAGTGAACCTGGGGATGAACGGGGGGGCAGAGCGGAGTGAACCTGGGGGGTGAACGGGAGCAGAGCGGAGTGAAACTGGGGGTGAACAGGGCAGAGCGGAGTGAACCTGGGGGTGAACGGGAGCAGAGCGGAGTGAACCTGGGGATGAACGGGGGGCAGAGCGGAGTGAACCTGGGGGGTGAACGGGAGCAGAGCGGAGTGAAACTGGGGGTGAACAGGGCAGAGCGGAGTGAACCTGGGGATGAACGGGGGGCAGAGCGGAGTGAACCTGGGGGGTGAACGGGAGCAGAGCGGAGTGAAACTGGGGGTGAACGGGAGCAGAGCGGAGTGAACCTGGGGGTGAACGGGAGCAGAGCGGAGTGAACCTGGTGGTGAACGGGGCAGAGCGGAGTGAATCTGGGGGTGAATGGGAGCAGAGCGGAGTGAACCTGGGGGGTGAACGGGAGCAGAGCGGAGTGAACCTGGGGGGTGAACGGGAGCAGAGCGGAGTGAACCTGGGGGGTGAACGGGAGCAGAGCGGAGTGAACCTGGGGGTGAACGGGAGCAGAGCGGAGTGAACCTGGGGGGTGAACGGGGGCAGAGTGGAGTGAACCCAGGGGGTGAACGGGGGCAGACCGGAGTGAACCTGGGGGGTGAACGGGGGCTGTGCGGCGTGAACCTGGGGGGTGAACGGGGGCAGAGTGGAGTGAACCCAGGGGGTGAACGGGGGCAGACCGGAGTGAACCTGGGGGGTGAACGGGGGCTGTGCGGCGTGAACCTGGGGGGTGAACGGGAGCAGAGCGGAGTGAACCTGGTGGTGAACGGGGGCAGAGCGGAGTGAACCTGGGGGAGAACGGGGCAGAGCAGTGTGAACCAGGGGGTGAACGGGGCAGAGCGGAGTGAACCTGGGGGTGAACGGGGCAGAGCAGAGTGAACCTGGAGGTGAACGGGGGCAGAGCGGAGTGAATCTGGGGGGTGAACGGGAGCAGAGCGGAGTGAATCTGGGGGTGAACGGGAGCAGAGCGGAGTGAACCTGGGGATGAACGGGGGCAGTGCAGAATGGAGTGAACCTGGGAGTGAACGGGGACAGTGCAGTGCGGAGTGAACCCGGGGGTGAATGGGGGCAGAGCAGAATGGAGTGACCCTGGGGGGTGAACGGGAGCTGAGCGAAGTGAACCTGGGGGTGAACGGGGCAGAGCGGAGAGAACCTGGGGGTGAATGGGGGCAGAGCAGAATGGAGTGAACCTGGGGGTGAATGGGAACAGTGCAGAATGGAGTGAACCTGGGGATGAACGGGGGCAGAGCAGAATGGAGTGAATCTGGGTGGTGAACGGGAGCAGAGTGGAGTGAACCTGGAGATGATGGATGGAAATGTGTTGCTGGAGAAGCGCAGCAGGTCAGTCAGCATCTAGGGAACAGGAGAATCGACGTTTCGGGCATTAGCCCTTCTTCAGGAACCTGGAGATGAACAGGGGGCAGAGCGGAGTGAATCTGGGGGTGAACGGGTGCAGAGCAGAGCGGAGTGAACCTGGGGGGTGAACGGGAGCTGAGCGGAGTGAACCCTGGGGGGTGAATGGGAGCAGAGCGGAGTGAACCTGGGGGGTGAACGGGAGCAGAGCGGAGTGAACCTGGGGGTGAACGGGGTAGAGCGGAGTGAACCTGGGGAGTGAATGGGAGCAGAGCGGAGTGAACCTGGGGGGTGAACGGGAGCAGAGCGGAGTGAACCTGGGGGTGAACGGGTGCAGAGCAGAGCGGAGTGAATCTGGGGGTGAACGGGGCAGAGCCAAGTGAGCCTGGGGGTGAACGGGTGCAGAGCAGAGCGGAGTGAACCTGGGGGTGAACGGGGCAGAGCAGAGAGAACCTGGGGGGTGAACGGGGGCAGAGCAGAGCGGAGTGAACCTGGGGGTGAATGGGGATAGTGCAGAATGGAGTGAACCTGGGGGTGAACGGGGGCAGAGCAGAATGGAGTGAACCTGGGGTGAACGGGGACAGTGCAGTGCGGAGTGAACCCGGGGGTGAACGGGGGCAGAACGGAGTGAACCTGGGGGTGAACGGGGGCAGAGCGGAGTGAACCTGGGGGTGAACGGGGGCAGAACGGAGTGAACCTGGGGGTGAACGGGGGCAGAGCGGAGTGAACCTGGGGGTGAACGCGGGCAGAGCGGAGTGAACCTGGGGGTGTATGGGGGCAGAGCGGAGTGAACCTGGGGTTGAACGGGGCAGAGCGGAGTGAACCCGGGGGTGAACGGGGGCAGAACGGAGTGAACCTGGGGGTGAACGGGGGCAGAGCGGAGTGAACCTGGGGGTGAACGGGGGCAGAACGGAGTGAACCTGGGGTTGAACGGGGGCAGAGCGGAGTGAACCTGGGGGTGAACGCGGGCAGAGCGGAGTGAACCTGGGGGTGAACGGGGGCAGAGCGGAGTGAACCTGGGGTTGAACGGGGCAGAGCGGAGTGAACCTGGGGGTGAACGGGGCAGAGCGGAGTGAACCTGGGGGTGAACGGGGACAGTGCAGAATGGAGTGAACCTGGGGGTGAACGGGGGCAGAGCAGAGTAAACCTGGGGGTGAACGGAGACAGTGCAGAATGGAGTGAACCTGGGGCTGAACGGGGGCAGAGCAGAATGGAGTGAACCTCGGGGTGAATGGGAACAGTGCAGAATGGAGTGAACCTGGGGGTGAACGGGGGCAGAGCAGAGTAAACCTGGGGGTGAACGGAGACAGTGCAGAATGGAGTGAACCTGGGGCTGAACGGGGGCAGAGCAGAGTAAACCTGGGGGTGAACGGAGACAGTGCAGAATGGAGTGAACCTGGGGGGTGAACGGGAGCAGTGTGGAGTGAACCTGGGGGGTGAACGGGAGCAGTGTGGAGTGAACCTGGGGCGTGAACGGGGGCAGAATGGAGTGAACCTGGGGATGAATGAGGGCAGAGCAGAGTGAACCTTGGGGTGAACGGGGGCAGAGCAGAGTGAACCTGGGGATGAACAGGGGCAGAGCAGAGTGAATCTGGGGGTGAATGGGGGCAGAGCAGAGTGGAATTTGGGGCAGACCTCTGGGTGTGAATTCCCTAATCAAAATGAGATGTAGGTTTGGCTGCTCAGGTACCAGGTCTAGACACTGAGGAAGGAGTGTATCAAGGGAGATTGAGTGTGACATACTTTTGTTTTGGTCTGTAGTTTGTTCGGAATACAGAATAACATTGAGAAATCTGCTTTTGGTGAGTAGTGGATTAGGTTGTGTAACTGGTTCCTAGTTTATTGTTTGTAATTGCTATGGTTCAAAATGGCAAGTGGAATGCTACACCTGCAAACATGTGGTAAATCAGGGACACTTCCAGTGTCCATGGGGAAGATGTCTGCTGGATGTGTGTTCAGGGGCAGCTGATTTGCTGCATGGAGCAGTTGGAGCTGTGGTCAGATTCACTGTGGAGCATCCCTGAGGCTGAGAATGTCATGGACAATACATTTTGAGAGCTGGCCACACCACCAGTAGGAACTATACAGATGGAGAAGAGTTGGGTGACCACCAGGAAAACAAGTAAGCATGGGCTGGCAGTGCAGGAGTCCTCTGTGGCCATTCCCCTCTCAAACAGATATACCGTTTTGGATACTGGTGGGAGCAATGGCCATTCAGGGGAAAGCAATAGCAGCAACAAGCAGGTCAGTAGTACTGTGACTGGCACTGTTGTACAGCAAGGAGGGTTGAAATGTCAACAAGCAGTTGTGTTAGGGGACTGTGTAGTCAGAGGCATGGATAGGCAATTCTGTGGCTGCAAACGAGACTCTATGATGGTGTATTGCCTCCCTGGTGCCAGGGTCAAGGATCTCTTTCAGTGGGCACCAAAACGTGAGGGTGAGCAGCCAGTGGTTGTGGTCCATATTGATTCTAACAACATAGACGGGAAGCGAAATGAGGTCCTGCAAAGGGAGTTCGGGGAGTTAGGTAGGAAGTTTCAATGCAGGACTTATCGGGCTGTAATCTCAGAATTACTTTCTCTGCCATTTATTAGTCAGGCCAGAAATAGCAAGGTAATATAAATGAATTCACTACTAAAGAGCTATGTATGAGGAATGGCTTCAGATATCTAGATCTCTTCCAGGGCAGGAGGGACCAGTGCAAGAAGGGCAAGTTGCTCTAAACTGGATGGACACAGCTTTCTTTGCAGGGAGGTTGGCTCAGGCCATTTGGGAGCATTTAAATTACTGTAACAGGGGGATGAGAACCAAAGCAATAGGTCAGCAAATGAAATGATTGAAGAGAAGGTAGAGGTTAAGTCAAGTTAGTCTAATCGGAAGAACAGGTAGGGCCAGGTTAATGAACTCAGTGAGACTGGCAAGTCTAATGTGTACTTATTTTAGTGCAAGTACTATAACAGATAAGACAGATGAATTTAGAGCTGAAAATGTGTTGCTGGAAAAGCACAGCAGGTCAGGCAGCATCCAAGGAACAGGAGAATCGACGTTTCGGGCATAAGCCCTTCTGCAGGAAGGGCTTCCTGAAGAAGGGTTTATGCCCGAAACGTCGATTCTCCTGTTCCTTGGATGCTGCCTGACCTGCTGTGCTTTTCCAGCAACACATTTTCAGCTCTGATCTCCAGCATCTGCAGCCCTCACTTTCTCTCTCAGATGAATTTAGAGCCGGGATAAGTACATGGGAGTATGATGTGGTAGCCAAAACAGAAACTTGGTTGAGAGTAGGGCAAGACTGGCAGCTCAGTGTTCCAGGGTTTGGATGTTTCAGGCATGATAAAGAGGGATGTAAAGGGGTAAGAGTTGTATTTAAGGAGGTTACAGCTGTACTAAGAGGATACCTTGGAGGGCTCATCCAGTGAGGCCAGAAGGGTAGTATTCAGGAATAAGTAAGGTGCAATCACTATGATGGGGTGATACTATAGACCTCTCAATAGCCAGTGTGAAATAGAGGATTATATATGTAGGTAAATCATGAAAAGATGTAAAAATAACACGGATGTTGTAGCGGGTAATTTTAACTTCTCGACATTAACTTGGATTCATCTAGCGCTTAAACTAGGCAGAATTTGTTAAGTGCTTCCAGGAGTGTTTCTTGAAACAATACATAGATAGTCTAAATAAAATCCAAAAGAATTGTCGATGCTGTAAATCAGAAATTGCTTGTTAAAAAACAAAAATTGCTGGAAAAGCTCAGCAGCATCTGTGGATAGAAATCAGAGTTAATATTTTGGGTCAAGTGACCCTTCCTCAGAACGTGTATCTTCCTCAGGCATTGATAAGTCCAACTACAGGTGTGGGCATACTAGATCTTATATTGGGGAATAAGCCTGGCCAGATGATTGCAGTTTCAGGTGGGAAAGCATTTTTGAGAACAGTGATCAAAAATTCTGTAATTAAGATAGCTATAAATAAGGATAAGGCTGGTCCTTGAGAGAAAGTGCTAAATTGGGGGAAGGTTAATTACAACAGTATTAGGCAGGAACTGGAGAAATTCAACTGAGAATGGCTGTTTGAGGGTAAATCCACATCTGATGTTTTGGAATCTTTTAAGGGCCAGTTAGTCAGAGTTCATGATCAAAATGTTCCTGTGAGGCTGAAAGATAAGATGGCAAGATTTGGAAACCTTGAATGACAGGAGATATTGAAAGTTTAGTCAAAAAGGTAAAAGAAGCATGTATAAGGTTTAGGAAATCAA
This sequence comes from Chiloscyllium plagiosum, assembly GCF_037043375.1. Classification (NCBI taxonomy): domain Eukaryota; kingdom Metazoa; phylum Chordata; class Chondrichthyes; order Orectolobiformes; family Hemiscylliidae; genus Chiloscyllium; species Chiloscyllium plagiosum. The sequence continues at coordinate 63,909,960 of NW_028270154.1, read as the reverse complement.
AGAAGGCCTTGAGGAATATAAAGGAAGCAAAAAAGAATTTAAGGCAAGAAATTAGGAAGTAGGAAGGGCCATGAAGTGTACTTGGCAAGTAGGATTAAGAAGAATCTCGAAGCATTTTGCACATATAATAGGAGCAAAAGGGCAACTAGGGAAATGGTAGGTTCACTTAAGGACAAAGGAGGGAATTTATGCATGGAGCCAGAGGAAGTGGATGAGGTCCTTCATGAGTATTCACCAAAGAGAAAGAAATGGATAGTGGTAAGTTTAAAGAGCAGAGTGTAGACATTCTAGGGCACGTTGATATTAAGAAGGATGGGGTGTTGACTGACTTGAAGAACATTTAGGTAGATAAATCACCAGGGCCTGATGGAATTTATCCCAGGATGCTGAAGGTGTCAAGAAAGGAGATTTCTAAGGGCTTGACAGAGATCTTTGTATCATCTTTATCGAATAGTCAACATTGTTCTTTTGTTTAAGAAGGGTAATAGGGATAATCCAGGAAATTATAGGCCAGTAAACCTCACGTTAGTGGTAGGAAAATTATTGTTCAAGATATGTATGGACAGGATTTACCCTCATTTAGAAAAGAATAGACTTCTTAGGGACAATCAGTATGGCTTTGTGCAGGGAGTTCTCGTCTCACAAACCTGATTGAATTTTTTGAGGAAGTGGTGAAGGTGATTGGTGAAGGTAGGGAAGTCGATTATATTAAGCATTTGACCAGGTCCTTCATGGTAGGCTTGACCAGAAGATTCAGGTACATGGGATCCATGATAAGTTGGCAAATTGGATACAAAATTGGCTCTGTCATAGGAGACACCTATGGAGGATGATATTCTGACTTGAGATTTGTGACCAGTGATGCACTGATTTGGTTTGATTTAATTTGATTCTGCAAGGATCAGTGATGGGTCCTCTGTTGTTTATTATGTATATATAAATGACTTAGATGAAAATGCACATGGTCTGATCAATAAGTCTGAAGATAATATTAAAATCTGGGGAGTCATGAATAGTGAGGAAGGTTATCAAAGGATACAGCAGGAGAAATGGCAGATGTGGTTTAATCCAGACAAGGCAAGATGATTCATTTTGAGAGTCACACACAAGAGGAAAGTATAGGAGCACTGAGATACAATGGGATCTTGAGGTCCAAGTCTATAGCTACCTGAAAATGACAACCCAAGTAAATAAGCTGGTGAAGAAGGCATATAACATGCATGTCTTCCCTGGATGGGACATTGAGTATAAAAGTTGATAAGTCATGTTGCAGCTGTATAAGACCTGTATAATTAGGCCACATTTGGAGTTTTGTGTGCAGTTCTGGTCCCCACACTGTAGGAAGGATATATAGGCTTGGAAAGTGTGCAAAATAGGTTTTATCAGGACGTCGCCTGGATTGGAGTGTATTAGTATTGAGGAGAGATTGGACAAACTTGGATTGTTTTTGCTTAAGTGAGGGAGGCTCAGGGACAACCTGATAGAAATATATAAACTTATGAGAGGCATAGGTAAGGTCAATCTTTTTCCCAGGATGAAAATATTGAGTACAAGGGGATGTAGGTTTAGGGTAAGAGGGGAAACGTTTGAGGGAGAACAGTGAGGTAAGTTTGTTACATAGAAGGTGGTAGGTGTCTGGAATGTGCTGCCAGGGCAGATGGTCAAGGCAGATGCATAGCAAAGTTTAAGAGGCATTTAGACAGACACATGAACAGGTAGTGGAAAGAAGGATATGGACTATATGTAGGTAGATGGGATTAGTTTAGAATGGTATCATAGTTGACACAGACATGGCGGGCCAAGGGATCTGTTCTTATGCTGTACTGTTCTATGTTCAAGTGTTCTATTTTTTCAGCCAATTCAATAAATGGCTGAAGGTACTGAATATTGGGAAGGCTACAGGTCCTAGTAACATTCCAGCAATACTATAGAAGACTTGTGTTCCAGAATTTGCAGTGCCCCTAGCCAAGCTGTTCCAGTGCAGCGACATCACTGACATCTACCTGAAAATGTGAAAAATAGTCTGAATAAGTTAGTCCACAAGATACAGAACAAATTCAATCTGCCATAGCAGTCTACTCTCCATCATCATCAAAGTTGGAAAGTGTCATCGGCAGTGCTGTCAAGTAGCATTTGCAAAGTAATAGCCTGCTCAATGACATTGGATTTATCAGGGCCATGAACTCCAGACCTCATTGAAGCTTCAGTACAAACATGAACAAAAATGTTGAACTTCAAAGTTGATGTCAGAATGACTGTCCTTAACATGAAGACAGTATTTGGTTGAGTATGATATAAAGTATTCTGAAGAAGGGCAACTCGACCCGACATGTTAACTCTGTTTTCACTCCATAAGTGCTACCAGACTTGCTGAGTTTTTCTGGCAATTTGTTTTTATGATATAAAGGAGACATAGCAAAATTAAAGTCAGTAGAAATTAGGGGAAAGCTCCCTGTTGACGGGAGTCATTCTGAGCACAAAAGAAAATGGTTATGGTTGTTGAAGACCAATTATTTCAGCCCAAGTCATCTCTACAGGAGTTCTTCACAATAATGTGGTAGGCCCAACCATCTTCAGCTGCTTTAGCAAAGATCTTCTCTTCATCATTGGATCAAAACTGATGTTTGCTGCTGACTGCATAATGTTCAGCCTCAGTCAATTTGGTGGCCTATATATCTAGCATCACAGTGCTACAGACTGCTTTAGGTATCTGTACATCCCAATGACTGGCAGATTGTATCAAACAACCTGTCCTATTCCCCCATTTGTAGTGGTCAGCCTGCAGATTGTGCTCAACCAGCCCCTGTTTGCAAGCCTCAGAAAAGTACATCCACTATTAGATGTGATTCTCCTATTGGAAATCATTTCTAAAATAATCTTGACTTTGTTAAGAGATAGTAGAAAGTGAGGACTGCAGGTGTTGGAGAACAGAGTCTACGGGGTGGTGCTGGAAAAACACAGGTCAGGAAGCATCCGAGGAGCAGGAGAATCGATGTTTTGGGCATAAGCTGGATGAAGGGCTTATGCCCTAATCGTCGAATCTCCTGTTCCTCAGATGCTGCCTGACCTGCTGTGCTTTTCCAGTACCACACTCTCAACTGTGTTAAGAGATACACAAGATTATCATTCAGGTTTGCAGTGTGTTGCACTGTGTGTGCTAGCTGCTACATATATAAATACACAGGACTTTGCTTTACGTTCACAAAATAATTTGTATATATATTGCACTTCCTATTTAAAAAAAAAAGTCCAGGAGTCTTTGCTGTATCTCAATGACAACAAACTGACTAATTAAAATTTAACTACCTGAGAATTAAGATTGACAGTTAACTGTTCTTGTCGTATGTCTGAGCCAATAATCACCCAACCAATCAGCATCTTCTGTTCATGCTACATTAAATGGTATCCCTTTTCTCAAGCTTGCTTCTTGTGTTCTAGTTCTGATGAGGTAAAAAGATTCAATTTCTTGCCTCCTTTTAGAAATGGGTAAGTTCTGTACTACAAAGCAATTATTTTTAAACAAAAAGGAGAAATACTGTTTAGGTTCATTCTTCAGGAACTGTTATAATAGTGATAAATATGGACTTTTGAATTTTATCTTCCTTCAGTTTATTCTTATTCCTGAGACATTTCGGAGATTAACTTGGCTTTTCAAAAGGAAATAGCTTCAGCAGTCTCATGACCATAAATTGAGGCATGTTTTTGGAGACACAAATGGAATAAACAAAGGAGTTTGCATCAAAATTATCATTTATATTTAAAAATATCGAAGCCAGGCAACTGTGGCAGTGTCAAAACATTCACATCTGCTGTTAAGCTCACACATGTTTGATAATTTCTCATATTGTGAGATGAAAGGTTCACCTACCAGTTTGGAAAGGCAATGAAGCTATACACCAGAATCCAAAGATTTTAAGCAGGAGTACAGAGGGAAAGAAATATGAATTTGAGGCAACAAGAGCTGGCACACCCACCTTGCATGTTTCTCTCATCGTTGTAGAATTAAGCATTCAGTGGAAAAGCAAATTAGGAAAACAACCATTCATTGAGAACTGAAAAATATCTGTACTTTAGCTCCTGCTGAGAATATAAGTCAAACATTAAAGAACCATGTTCCCAGGTTAAGAACCTAACCTATCAAGTAATACAAGGACTTTTTTGATTGCATTTATTTTCACTCTTTTTACCAGACATTCTCCTTTTTGAAGAATATTGAAATAAAGCCATCCAGAAAGCCCATTTAATCAGTTTTAAATTATATTGTTTAATGCTGCATTTAACCAAAAAGTATTCATTGGGAGGACATCAACTGCACTACGTGGTTAATCTGAAATAAAAAGTATTCTAGCAGCTTACTTGGCCTTGTATAATAAATGTCTCTTGTACTACTTGTTGGAAATATTCCATAGTTGCAGATATTATTGGTGCCAGTTGTCTAGTTCAGAAGTTGGCCTCAGCTGATAATGAATGTTTTCATGGAAGGTGAACAGTACATTCTAACACTAATTATTTAGGAGAGAGGAAACCTCTTGCTTTATCCTTGTTTTGCCAAGGACAGTTAGCAGTTCAGGAATTTTGTTGATCAATTCATGGGCTCTGCTGTGGCTTTTCAAATGAGCTGAGGAAAAAGCATTCTACCTTCAGGTTTTTGACCATCAGGGAAATGAGGCAGGCAAGATGATATTACTAGTCTTTCAAATGAGAAAGTTTAGCTAAAACAACCATTTCTATTTGCTAACTTGAACTTTTAAAGGCAGGAACAACTCTGAGAATGGAGGGGGACCTGAGAAGGCTGTTCCTGGGCCCATTCTTGCCTGGCAACATTGCTGGAGGATTGGAGGGGCTGCAATGAGAAAAGAGTTTTGTAGGAGGGAGGAGAAGAATAACTGCTCCAACCAAAACTGTCCAGTGACAGGCAGTTTATCTGCCACAGGCCCTTCATGCCCACCTACTCCACCAGGAAGCAGGTTTTCCATGGGGCTACCATTGTACGACCTTCTGCTGTATAAGTCCAAGCCCCCTGAGGCACTGGTGTTCAAACATGTTTAGAAAATTGTTTCTCTTCCTATAATGTCTCTTATAGACTCTCTTTACCTTCCACTGGAATTGCTGCTGATTCCCCTCTGTCCTGTGGATGGGTATACAGCTGAGGAGAAGCCAATTGGTGCTGGTGTTGCTCTTGGTAATTTTGTTTCTTCCCTTGCTATTGGAGAAAGATGGAGCTGCACACATTTGTTCCAATTTTGTCATGTAGGTCAGCACAAGTACAACTGAAGATGATGAAAAGTCTTCTGCAGCTGGATGGGGTTTGATATTCATAATCACCAGAAGCCTACTCTTTCCTCTTACCCTAGCTATGTAATGAAAGCTGTGGCATGGATTTGCTGTTTGACTCATTTTTACGAGCTCAAGAAAAAATGGCAGCTTCATCAGTATCAGAAACATCTTCTCAAAACTCGTTAAAACATCTTAGTTCATTTCACAAGAGAAGATCAATTTTAATCCTGCCTTATGACAATAGCGTTCAGTGGAAACTGCTGCATTTTTACTTACAGTTTAAAGAAGAATGGGTCCAAATCTCTTATTTTAAACTTAAATAAGGGCAATTATGAGGACATGAAAACATATCTAGCTGAACTAAATTGGCAAATAAATCTAAGAATACGGAAATAGAAATGTACTGGCAGACATTTAAAGGGATATTTCAGAATACAATAGATTTACTTAGATTTACTTAGATATATTTTCTAACAAGAGAGAAGTTCTGCAGGGAGGATTACGGTCACATGTAGTTAACTGAAAAATATTAAAGATGGTATCACATGTAAAGAGCTGAAAATGTGTTGCTGGAAAAGCGCAGCAGGTCAGGCAGCATCCAAGGAGCAGGAGAATCAACCTTTCGGGCATGAGCCCTTCTTCAGGAATGAGGAAGGTGTGCCAAGCAGGCTAAGATAAAAGGTAGGGAGGAGGGACTTGGGGGAGGGGCGTTGGGAATGCGATAGGTGGAAAGAGGTTAAGGTGAGGGTGATAGGCTGGAGAGGGGGTGGGGGCGGAGAGGTAGGGAAGAAGATTGCAGGTCAAGAAGGCGGTGCTGAGTCTGAGGGTTGGGACTGAGATAAGGTGGGGGGAGGGGAAATTCTCAGCCAAAAGAGGGGCCGAATCTCTCTCCTCAACTGGTTCCAACTGTACTATTAAAACAAATTTCCAAATGGTAAGATTTCAGTTTTCTAATTCTGACAAACATTGTAAAACTAATTATTTACTGACTGGATCTTTTTTAGTTGTTTTCCTTTGTATATACTTTCTACTTTTGCTCAGCACCGGAATGATTTGAGACAGTCTTTAGGGTGGCTTTCAGTACTGTTTATGAATGCCATCAGATTATATAGTTCTCCATTTTAAGACTGATGTGACAAAATTGTTTTGGGAAAGAATATAAAGCAAAGGTGGCTTTTCCACATTCTATCATTAAAATATATCTAATAATGATTCACTTGCCACTTAAAAGACCAACGATAAAAAACACTAAAAACAAAGCTAATTTGGCATAATACATAAAAATATTTCAGCAAACAGAACTAGAAAATTAAGGTAAATCAATTTTCAAGCTCAAAGTAGCTGACCTCCCTCTTAAAGAGGTGTTAGCTACTACCTGAAAAGAAATTTGCTTCCTCCAGGTTCAAAATACGAAAAGGAACTGGAGGTAAATCAATATCTTACATTGATTAAGAACTCCTTTGCACATTCTAAAAACACAAAATGTGAGGAGGAAGCCCTAGAGCCAGAATACAATGGAGAATGTTGTGAAATAACCTGATGTGCATCATCTCAACATGAAAACCCACTCAAGCTGTGACAGATTTAACCACATCGGTACACACACTCTATTGATTATTGGTCGGTTTTTCACTGTTGATTGTGATTATAACTACAGTTGTGAAGTCCATTTTCACAAATCATTTCTATTTCCAAAAGAAAACTATTTAACTGGTATATTAAATAGTAACCATGAACTGGAAAGATGTACATTTGCCACTGTTTGCTAAATCATTCACAGAGATGGGTAGCATATTGTTTTGTTCACAGTTTGTACTTCATTATTTATTAGGTCCCAAAAATATAGAGATCTGAAATTAAAGGATAAAAAGTAATTACAATAATCAAACATTTCACAGTATGCATTAAACCAAAATGAAAGTTACATCTGTTTTTCTGTTGATAATGTAAGCATTAACATATCAGCTAATTTATTTGTCTATTCAGTTCTATCACCATTGCTATTACATTTTTGAAAAATTTAATGAAATGTGTTACAGATAATCCTTCAATTAAATAATTGGATGTCAGCAATGCATTTTTAAAAAATAATCCAAAGAAACAATTGCCATACTGATTGAGTCATAATGCAAGATACCAAAAAAAAGCATCATTAGTAAATCAAGTGGTCACGAGAATACATTTTCCAACCATCCATTCACGTGTGCACGGACACACGCACCCTTTTGAAAAAAAATTAGTTTACTTAGTTAGTTAGTGCTGACACATTGTTTAGAGTATTTGTAGTAATCGTTGATGTTTTTCTCTTTATTCAACAGAAATGGACCAAGGCTAGGCAGAAGGGATTAGTTTAATTTGGTGTCGTATTCGGCATAGCATCACGAGCCAAAGGATCTGTTCCTGTCTACTGTTTTTCAGTATTGCTTCACATGAGGCCTACTGAAGATGTTACCTAGTAAGGTAATGAAACGTCTGGAAATGAACCTTTCAGTTCGGCAAGCAAACATACATCTTGTCTACTGTTCTCTGATCTATGTTCTAAATGAATTTAGCTAGCAAGACTAGTAGTCGCTGCCCATTCTTGATTGTCCTTGAACAATGTGGCTTGCTGGACCATTTCAGAGGGCAGTTGTGGATCTGGCGTCACTTGTGGGTGAGGCTGGGTAAGGATAGCGCACTTTCTTCTTCCCTAAAGAACATCAGTGTACCAGATTAAGTTTTTCAAGAACAGATATTAGTTTCTTGGTCACCATTATTGAAACTAGTTTTAAACTTCAGTTTCTTGTTAATTGAATTTAAATTTTACCAGTTGCAGTGAAACACTACCTAGACCAGTGCCTTTGATTCATGAAGTAGTGATAGGTTAGTGAGAAGCAACCTAGATGAATAATTACCTTTTGGTATTTCACAACTTTAAGCATCCAAGGGAAATAATTTCTAAAATGAAATATCTGAGTTCCCAGTACAGGTATATTCAGGATCTGAAAGTGAAAACACCAGCAGAGGGGGGCATTCATGCCATGAGAACAAATCACATTTCTCAGTAAACATGCCACTTTTAGGCACTTGGATCCCAGTTAAATTTTCTCAAATACCCAGTGCTGTTATGTTTAAAGAATTGCAAGAGCAGAATTAAATACTGGCTTTCTAATTTTAAACGGATGGTTCCGAAATAAATTGGTTCTCCATACCTACATGTCTATTGAGTAAAGCATTGTCAGTGATCAATTTCTATTGTGCAATATTGCTGTGTCACAGGAAGTTGCTTCACAATGTCTGATTGAATTAGAACCATAATCCTTCCTTCAGAGAAGGATACTGAATCAAATCTAACTCCAGGATTTGAGCATGTGTTGTAGGCAGCAGATTCTTTGATGACTGCAAGTATACAGACAGTAGAATGTGGAAGACCAGTCAGGAATACTTTGAAATTAAGTCTTCATGTAACAAAGGCACGAATGAAGGTTACGGCTACAGATAAATTGTAACAAGGATGAAATTTAACAATATTATGGAGGAAGAAATCTCAGCGATGGTGGGAAGTTCATCTTGAGGTCAAATACACCAACTATGTTGTAAACTGTCTGATTTTATATAACTAGGGAAGAGGTTGGAACATAGTTCAAGACTTTACTATTTCCAATATTTAGTGGAAATGAATTTCTACTCATCATTACTGTACGTACGATAAGCAATCTGACAATTTAGCACCAACGGAGGAGTTGAGAGAGGTCATGGTGAAGTAGAACTGGAAGTCAGCATAATTCATGTGAAATGTATTATTATGCCTTTTGGTGACATCACCGACATTATGATGTAATGGCTAAGAATGGAAAGAGAAAATATTGGAGACAAGAAACAGAGTTAATAAGCTGAATTCTTCCAAAAATCAGCTACGTTTCAATTTCATGAGGCATTTTCTTCCGTAAACTCTATTGACTTTTCTCACTTTATTGTCTGCTGCTCACCTGAATAACAATGTACAACACCTCAATGGTGTTGTGCACAGCAATAGTGAAATTTTTGCCAGTGCTGGGATCTTCTGGTATTCATACAGTGGGGTACCATATTTACCCCCAACCACGTAGAATGTCAAATACAACCAGCCTGATCTGAAGTAGCCACATATTCTCTTGTTTCAGACTGTGAAGGACCAATCTTTTTCTCTTTATATACCTATAGAAACTTCTACAGGCAGTTCCTATATTCCCTCCAAGTTACAATCATACTCTATTTTTTCCCTTCTTAATCAATCCCGACTCCCTCCTTTGTTGACATCTAAACTATTCCCAATCCTCAGGTTTATTGTTTCTTATTGCTAATTGGTATGCCTCTTTTTTTGGATCAGATGCTATCTCTAACTTCCCTCATAAGGCATGGTTTGGCCAATGTTCCTTTGCTCTCTTGCACCAAACAGGAATAAACATTTTTTAAAATTCACCCATTCACTCTTTGTCATTGCCTATCCACTGTAATTCTTTTCAGTAACATTTCCCAATCCATCATTGTTAATTCATGTCTTATACCATTATAGTTTCTCTTATTCAGATTCAGGATCCTAGTCTCAAAATCATCTACCCCACTTGCCATCTTGATGAAGTCTCCTATCATTTTATGGTCGCTCATTTCCAAGGGGTCTCTCACAACTACATTACCAATTATTCCTTTCTCTTTGCATAATACCCAGTCTAAGATGGCCTGTCTCTACTTGGTTCCACAACATATTGGCCTAAAAAGCTATTCCACACACACTACAGGAATTCATCTTCCACCATATTGTGACTAATTTGATTCTCTAAATTTAGATGCAGCTTAAAGTCATCCATAATTGCAGCTGTTCCTTTACCACATGCATCTCTGATTTCCGGTTGAATGCATTCCCAAAATCATTACTACAGTTTACTGGTCTACATGACATCCCACTAATGTTTTTGCTCCTTCATATTTCTCAATTCTACCTGCACACATTATACATTTTCTTAGCTAGTATCTATCCTCAATTTTGAGTTTATAATCTCTTTAACCAGTAATGCAACTCCACCATGTTTGCCTTTTTTATCTGTGCTTCGTAAATACTGAATAGCCCTGGATAATCAGTTCCCATTCCAGATGACTCTGCAGCCATATCTCTGTAATCCCAATTTTATCTTACCCATTTACATCTATTTATATGATTAATTCGTCCACTTCATTTCACAAGTTCCATGCACGCAGGACCAAAGCATTAAACCTTGTCTTTTTCACATTCCTTGTCCTATTCCCACTATATTTTTTACTGTGGTTTTGTTTTATGCCCATTACTTGTCCTATTCTCCTTTCTGTCTTTTGTTCTTGTCATTGATTCTCCTTCATCTGACTTCTTGCCTAGATTCTCATCCCCCTGCCAATTTAGTTTAAACCATTCTCAATCCTCACTTTAGCAAATTCTACAACATCAGTCCTGGTCCTGCCCAAATGTAAACAATCCAGTTTGTACTGATCCACCTCCCCCAGAACTACTGTAGTCCCAATGCCCCAGAAATCTGAAACCCTACCCCTTACACCATCTCTTTAGGTGTGGCACTGATAGTAATCCTGAGATCACTACCTTTGAAATCCTACTTTTGAACTTGCTTCCCAACTCCATATGTTCTGCTTTTAAGAATCTCACCCTTTTTATTACCAATGTTGTTGTTACCACTGTGTCCCACAACAACAACTCCTTCAAAATGTCCTGTAGCCTGAGATATCCTTGACCCTAGCACCAAGGAGGCAACATATATTCTTAGAGTCTCATTTGTGATCACTGAAATGCCTATCTATCCCCTCACAATTGAATTGCCTATGGCTATTCCATTTCCACACATTTTGCTCCTCCCCTATTCAGTAGAGTCAACCACAAATTTGGTTGTTACAGATTTCCCCTGAAAAGCCATTCATCTGAACTGTATGCAAAGGAGTATATCTGTTTTTCAGTGGAAGTGTTACAGGGGATTGCTACCACACCTGCCTAATCTTCTTATATTGCCTGACCTTAGTCTTGTTGCGTTATCCATTTTCTTTCTGTGGAGTCTTAGTCTACGGTGAGACCATCTCTGTGTGTGTGCAATCCATGATCCTCTCAGCTTTGCAGATTCTCCACAGCGTTCCCAGCCACCTCTCTAACTCTGAAACCCAGAGCTATGGCCTGCACACATGCTGGCCTGGACACTGGAAATGTGGCCAGCTCCCAAATACAGCTTGAGCCCAACTTTAAGCTCTCCTGTCAAAACTTACCCCTTTAAATTAAACCTTTTGGAAGATGCTTAATATCAAATAAGATCAATTACTCTTGTGCCCTCTTTCTTTTTCCTTGTAACTACAGAATACAGTACTTAGAAATTATAAATGACAAAAGGACCTCAGAAACTATAAGCAATAATAGTTGTAAATATTTACTTGAGCCTATCTACTATTTAGAGAAAGTGAGGACTGCAGATGCTGGAGATCAGAGCTGAAAAATGTGTTGCTGGAAAAGTGCAGCAGGTCAGGCAGTATCCAAGGAGCAGGAGAATCGACGTTTCGGCATTAGCCCTTCTTCTATCGACTATCTACTGTTTACCAATCTCTCTTGAAGTCTCTACTCCTGCAGTAGGGCAAGGCCACTTCAGTTTTCTCTTTATTTCTTCCCAACAAGCAGGACATTCCCACCCAAACTATTAACCGTTCCTACCTTCTGCACTTCCTATTCACTCAGCTAAATCTTTCAAGCTAAATGAGTCTTCTTCCAAGTATTCATATTCAACAACCTGTCCTGGTGAGGATTTCAGCACTTTCTATTTTTGCTTCAGACACCCAGTATCCACAATGCTTTTTCTTATGCTTTAAGCCAATATTGCTGCCTGCACATTGAGATATCAATCTCGAATGTCTTAGGTATCTGTATGTTCACTGTCCCTGAGGTTGCTTTCTCCTTATCTTTAAGTGAGGCTATTCACTCCTTATGCACTACAACACCCCTTTATTTACATCTGCACATAATAGGTTATCAAATACAGCTCTCTAGTGTAATATCTAAGGCCTCTCCTCTTCCAGTGCTCATTTTAGATTCACTACTGCTATAGTTATGTGGTCAGCTACGTAATCATTATTGACATGAATCTCATTATACTATCAGGATGACAGTGGCGAGGCGAGGCAAGGAGGGAAAAAACATGGTCAACTATGTTAAAGCCTGCAGTCAGTTCAAGAAGGATGAAGAGATATAGCTTACCTTTGTCACACTCATATAGGAGGTAATTTGTGACCTTTATTGGAGATTTTTCAATGCTGTTAAAGAAGTGAAAGTCTGGAGAGATACAAATATGATGTACCAAAGAAGATAGGCATAGATCTCAGCAACAACATTTCAAAGAACATTAAAGAGATAAAGGAGGTTGGAGATGAGTGGTATTTTGTGAGAATAATGGGGTCAACATGTTTTGTGAGCATTGAGGTGAAATTTAAACAAGAGGATCAGCAATTGGAGACAGAGAGAATCTCTGCCAATATCTGCTAACATAGGTATTAGGTGTGTGGTCAGCAATATAGTAGCAATAGAGTCAAGGGAGCAGGAGGTGAATCTCATGGACAAGTAGAGCTTGGAGAGATCATAAGGGGAAATAGAGTGAAACTACAGAAAGATGTAAGTTTCTTATGTTAGGATAGAAGAGAACTGAGATGAAGTTTGGGTGGATGACAGGAAGAGAAGGATAGAGGTTCAGGCAGCTGATCAGATGGTATTAATACAAGTGACAAAGAAATGCATGAGCTCCTCACACTTGGGGTTGGAGAGGGATTTAAGAAGGAAGTTTGCAATAGAAGAAGAAGCCAGGCGTTTTCTTTAAATTCTAGAATGATTCAGGACTAGTGAACAGTTTTAAGAGGTATGAGGAGGACCTGATGGTGCTTTCCGTAGCCCAGCCAAATTGGACAGTAGATGAACAAATCCATCCTCTGCAGCATTATCTTCATTGAATTTAAGTAGCAGAGATGAGAGGAATTGTGGGAGAATGAGCGAGATAGGTTTATTTGGACACAAGGGCATAAAGGTGAGAGTACAGCTGCGTAAACTAGAAATGATGTGGCCTAAAGCTGGACAATTGGGATTTTGAACGTGTATCTGGAATACTATAAACTCATCAAATTAAAAGTTTAGGATTAAAAGTTGTCTTTCTAAAATGTTGCTCTTTCATAGAACCTCTACAGTGTGGAAGCAGGCCACTTGTCCCATACCAATCCTTAGAAGAGATCCTTCCCAGACCTACCCCCTAACCTAATCCTGTAATGCTGCATTTTCCATGGCTAATCCACCCAGTCTACACATCCCTGGACACTAGGGTAATTCAGCACAATCAATTCACCTAACCTTTGGATTGTAACTTGAGCACTCAGAGGAGACTGTTGCACCTGCCATACAGTGTGTTTTAACTCTTATATCTAGCAAAGAAACTGAGAGTCGAGTCTTAATAGTAATAAAATATGATGTTTATTTATTTAACACAATAAATATTACAATAATAAAATACACTACAAACTAACAATTTACACTATAAATCTAATCAACCACCTTGCGTTTTAATTTAACTCTGGATGATCATATACCACACTCGATCTTGGCCTTGATCCACGTGGCGAAGATTGTCTGGTCTTCTTCTCCTGCTGATCTCAGGGGTGTCTTCTCTTCATGGAAGTTAGTCTCAAGTTACCAGTCCTGAGGGTGGTTTTGCAGCAATTCTTATACTTAGTCTTCACGCCCTTTTGGGAGAGTCTTCGACGTCCACCAATAGATCATTCAGGGCGCAATCACCCTGATTGAACGGACCCAACCAGGCATTAACATGTCGATGGCAGGGTAGTCCTTGGGCATTAATTCCTGGAGGTGTTGGGTGCACGTAGGTCAGGTAACCCTTTCCTAAATAAGGGCATGAGGTGTCCTTCGTCTGGTAAACAATTCCATGTTTCTGATTGTCCTGGAGATTCAGGTCAATTCCATTCAATTCAGATTCAAGTCCATATTGTATTGTCTGCAGCTGCTGAATCAATTAGAGTCATAGAGATGTACAGCATGGAAACAGACCCATTGCCGATCAGTTGTCCTAAATTAATCTAGTCCCATTTGCCAGCATATGGCCTGTGTTCTTCTAAACCCCTCCTATTCATATACCTATCCAGATGTCTTTTAAATGTTATAATTGTACCAGCCTCCACCACTTTCTCTGGTGCCTTAGATCCCTTTTAAATCTTACCCCTCTCAGCCTAAACCTATGCTGTCTAGATCTAGACTCCCCCAATCCAAGAAAATTGTATACTGTCTGTCTGTAGCTGCAGCCTATCTGGATGCTGCAGCTTGTTTATTTCAGAGGCTTTGAGCACAGTCATCTTTGGCCAAGGCTTGCCTCAATTTCCCAGCATGCCTCATTTGTTGTCCCTCTTTTCATAAGTTCATCATTTTGAGCAGCCTGCTCGGCCACAAACTCCACACAGACACAGGGAGAATGCACAAACTCCACACAGACACAGGGAGAATGCACAAACTCCACACAGGCACAGGGAGAATGCACAAACTCCACACAGACACAGGGAGAATGCACAAACTCCACACAGACACAGGGAGAATGCACAAACTCCACACAGGCACAGGGAGAATGCACAAACTCCACACAGGCACAGGGAGAATGCACAAACTCCACACAGACACAGGGAGAATGCACAAACTCCACACAGACACAGGGAGAATGCACAAACTCCACACAGACACAGGGAGAATGCACAAACTCCACACAGACACAGGGAGAATGCACAAACTCCACACAGACACAGGGAGAATGCACAAACTCCACACAGACACAGGGAGAATGCACAAACTCCACACAGACAGTCACCCAGAAGGCAAATCTGGATCCACTGAGCCACCATGCAGCCCAAAGTGAAATTTGAATTTGTCAATTTCACTTTCTGTTCTGATTCTAGGTGTTCAATTTATACATAATGATAGTACTAAGTTATTCAATTATTACACTATAGGATCTTTAGCTGAATATCACGTCTCCACCCTTTGTATCTACTATTCCTTCGGGCAAAATTTAAACAAAGAGAGTAGAAACAAAATGGTCATTAAAAACCTTGATACTATACCTTCTCAAGAGCAATTAGGAATTGGCAATGAGTGTGCCCACCTTTCATGAGGGAATGAAAAGAACCCGTTGTTGATGAAAACTTTGAATCTTTAGAAGGGTCTTTGCAACAACATAATGAAATATGAGATTTGAACTCACAACAGCTCAAAGATCATGTTTCTCTGTCATCATTAGAAATATGAAGGGAAATTGAGAAAGGAATTATGCCTGTTATTTACATTTGATTGAAGAATTCCTTTGTCTGTCTGACCCTTCTACCACAAGGCCTCCTTTCTCCAAGACACCCTGAAAGGTTCATGTGGAAAGTTCCATGAATCATTGTGTCTGTAAATAAACACCCAAATAAGCACAATAAATATGAGAAAATGTTACTGAGTGGTGTCACTGTCAATACCAGCCAGGATATTGCACATGCACATTTGCATGTATACGCAGAGATTATTTTTGGGATTGTCAGCAGACATTCTTTTCCCCAAAGACACGCTTTCCTCCAGAGAGGATCCATTCGATTGCTTAAGCTACTCTGTCAGAGCCTTCTCTCACTGTCACCACCTGCTGCTGGAGGTTCCATGACAATTAAATTATTGTATATGTAACGTGTATAAAGCAAAAAGTATTCACACTCTAGTACTATGCAAGTCTCAGCCTCAGAACCTGTACCAATAAAAACATAAGAAATCGGAGCAGGAGTAGGCCATTTGGCCCATCGAACTTGCTCTGCCATTTAATAAGAGCGTGACCGATCTTTTCGTGGATTAAGCTCCACTTACCTGCCGACTCACCATAACCCTTAATTCCTTTACTCCTCAAAAATCTATCTTTGCCTTAAAAACATTCAATGAGGTAGCCTCATTGCTTCACTAGGTAGGGAATTCCACAGATTCACAATCCTTTGGGTGAAGAAGTTGCTCCTAAACCCAGTCCCAAATCTGCTCCCCCTTATTTTGAGGCTATGACCCCTTGTTTTAGTTTCACCTGCCAGTGGAAACAGCCTACTTACTTCTATCTTATCTATTCACTTCATAATTTTGTATGTTTCTGTAAGATCCCACTTCATTCTTCTAATCTCCAAATAGTACAGTCTCAGTCTACTCAATAAGCTGTTAGTTGATTCCTCTTAGTAATACAAGAGCAATAATTCAGCACAAGATGAATTAACTGTTGAAAAGATCTTTATATTTACAATATTTGCAATAAAATGAGAAATTAGTTCTTGCCTTCTATGGGGATAAGTATAAAGGACTCTACACTTCTTTATTACAGAAGCTATAATATTGATTCTGGATGGAGGCTATGTTTCCATCAGTTTCATGCTAGATTCAATCATTTTTTAACAAAGCATCCACAAAAGTTTACATACAATTTCTTCTTTCCTTAAGAACTTATTCCTTTGTATCTCTTTAAAGCATTGAATGTATGCTGAGGGTTAAGTCCAATTCAGAGCTCACTACTATCTCAACTGTGTGTAAATATTAGCCTGTAAGTTTGTAATGAATCAGAGCTATGTCAAATGAAGAGCATGTGACTTAAGCGAAGTGTCAATCTCCTCTCTCCCTGAGGGTAATTATAATATCTTTACATTGATTGTTCACCCATGAATTCAATTTGCACATGTTTTGGCTAATATCAAAATAATTCAATGAGGCAGGCTGGAGGAGGCTTTGCTTTCTGAGAATTTAAATGTTGTTTTCTTTCTTCTAAGTGAAGTATTCTGAAAAATGCTATTTTTGCTGAGTATTAACAAACTGAAAGTTAGTGACTGATGGGCAGATGCATAAATTTACTTGAACTTTTCCTTTTCTACCTAAATTCTCTACTTAATTTAGTGCTCAAAATACTATACCAAGGTGTTGACATCACTGAATTGGTATGGCAATGTGCTTTTTTTAGTCAGAAAACTAAATGAATAATCTGGCCTAGTGTCGAGGGTGTTGGTAAAAATATCATCCTTTGGATAAATCAAGGCTATAGTTGCCTATATGAGTTGACTATAACAAAAAGCAGGGCAAAGCTGGCTGAAAGTATCTCTCATTGATATTGGAGTGGATAGATGAGGTGATGCATTAGATACTCATGTCCAAAGGAACATAAGAGCACAGGAAGGTTGGAGGTCAGCTAGGACAAAACTGTGGAGGGCTACTGGGCACGGAAATAATGATTTTGGTTTGATGCATTTTGGAAAAAGTAATCAAGGTATTTATGTGAAGGTGGGGAGAGGAGATGAAGTATAAGACACCATAATGTAGGAACACTATGTTTTTCCTGAAAGATAATAACAGAAATGATGCTATTTTATGCTTATTATAGGTAGTATTATATATCCATAGATTACAAACTATTGAGCAAATATTATTCTACAACTATGCACCTAAAGGGTACCAAGACATATATAAGTAGCTGTAATTTAATATTTAACTCTTGGTTCTCCATACCATGTCTCTATGAATTCCTTGTTGGTCATATAATTGAATTCACATCTTGAATTCTTACCAGTAATATTAATGATAGATCTTTTTTGCATGTAAACTTTGTGCACAATAGATCACAGGATATGTCAACTTCTAAAGCTTAAAGAATTCCATTCAGAAATGAGTGTCAATTCATAAGCCAAAGACAAAATCTGAAATACGGCTAGTTAAAATACAAAAAGAAAATTCTGTTTGTCAATCACCACTTGCAGCATGCTCTGCGTCAGTGTGTCTTAAGCTCCCATGTATCTTATTGGCAAGACGGACCCATATAATTTGCTTGATTCCTTGCAATAACTAACAAGGCAATTACAACCCTAAACATATATTTCTGAGCCACAGAGCTGAGGTCCACTCCTAACGCAAGTATGCATTTGTTAGCCAAAAGAAGTGTGGCAGGGAAGCAGGTGTGCAGATAGACTTGTAGGCAAACAAGAGGTCTAACCTGCCATTTTGCTGTCCAAAAACAATGATCATTTTTAAAGCTGGATCAACTTAAAAGTTATAATTTATGATACTAGTCTTTATTTCCAGAGATACAGAATAAATTATTTTATGTGACTACAATTTCATGTAAAAAAGTTTATTTTACAAACTGGGAAGCTGCAATTCAATGTGAAAATATTAGAAACATGAAATGTTCACACAACATTCCTCTCAGCACCAGAGTTCTATTTTTGATCTACACTCCTCAGTAAAGCTAGTATTGCTCCTTATTAGAATAAACTGAGGATGTGGACTGGTCTGCAAACTGAGTGACATCTTGAGTTTAAAAACAAATAATAAATGTGTATACACATAACAATAAATAATGTTAAATTAAGAAAAACATTTTTCTTATTTTTGGTTTTAGTATAAACTAATTTTTGCAATTACTTACAGTTTGATATAAATATAAAATATGTTTAATATATTTCATTGTCTCAATATCATCCAGATTTGCAGTAACGTATTTCAGCCAGCTGGGGTCACCCATGTACATCGGCTGGCAATTTGAGTGTGGTGGAAAGACGTAGTGAACTGATAAAAACATGCCTGTTTCCTTGTGTCAAAGTTTGGTAAACTCTAATATCCAAGTGATTGAACATTAAATCATTTAATGATAGTGATTAACCTTTATTCAGCTTACTATACTCTAACTATTAAACTTTATGCAGCACAAACAAGTGGTATGTTTGGGTGTAGTAACATAATGATTATCATACTTGACTAGCAGTCCAGAGGCCTAGAATAATAATCAGAAAACAAAAATTCAAATCCCATCAGAGCAGCTGAAACTTTAAATTCATTTAAATACATCTTGAATAGAATCACAGAATTGTTGTGTTGCAGAAGGAAGCCGTTCAGCCCATTGTGATTGCACTGGCTCGCTGAACATTTCAACTTAATGCCAAATCTGCTTTCTCCTCTTAACCATGCATTGTAATAAGGTCAGCCAGGTGGACATCATAGAATATGAGATCCTGATTATGGCTGACAGATAAGAGCAGGTGAGCCAGGCTTCCTGTTCACTCAGAGAGTTAGATCAGTGTCAAAGACTCTCCATGTGTAAATAAAGGGTGACTTAGTGAAGAGATGCTGACCTCTGTGAAATTATTTCAGTGCATATTGCTTCTGTTTAAATAACCATCCATAGGCCTCATGATTCCTTCATTTGAAACTGCCTCCACCACATTTCCAAGCAGTGCATTCCATACTCTTAACGACTCACTGGGTGAAAATGTTCTTTCTCACTTCATATTTGGTTCTTTTGCAAGTCACTTTGAAACTGTAACTTCTAGTTCTCTATCCATTTATGAGTCAGAACAGTTTCCCCCTCTTCACTCTATCCAGACATCTCATGATTTTGAAAACTTCTATCAAATCTCAAGGTAGCCTTCTCTCCAAGGAAAATACTCACAATTCTCCAATCTATCCTCAATTTTGAAGTGTCTCTTCTTTGGAGTCATTCTCATAAGTCTCATCTAAATCCTTTTCAATGTCATCACATCCTCCCTATATTGTGGCACTCAGAATCATACAGAACACTCCACTTGAGGGCTATCCATTCTCTTATACAAGTTCCTCATAACCTCTTGTCCACTAGGTATCTATTCATGAAGCCTAGAATATTGACTGTTTTATGAACAGCTCCCTCCATTAGTCCTGCCACTTTTAATGACTAATGTAGATATAGACCCAGGTGCCTCTGCTCCTGCATATCCCTTATTTATTTTATTTTACAGTATTAAGGACCAAAGTGCATCACTTCACAACTCTCTGCATTGAGCTCCATCTGTCAGTTTACCATCCATTCCTCCGTGTAGTTTGCAATTTTCTCCAGTTTTATGTGTTCTACAAAATTTTAAATTGTCCCCCCTGCACACCAAGACGAGACCATCAGGAAAAAGCAGGATCTCAATATTGATCACTGGGGAACTCCATTACCAGCTTTCTTCCCGTTCAAAAGATACCTATTAACCATTAATTAATTTTCTCTTCCTCAGCCTATTTTGTATTCATGCTGACATTGTCCTTCTGACATCAGGATTTATAACTTTCTTCACCAGTGGTTCATGTTGCACTGTGTTCAATACCTTTTGAAAGTCCACGTAGACCAAATCAACAGGCTTCCTCTCATCAGCTGTCTATTTTTATCTCTTCAAAAACCTTCAGCGAGTTAGTTGGACATTATTTTGCCTTAACAAATCCATGCTGAATTTTCTAAATCAATTTTTCCATTTAACTATTAACTCTTTCTCAAATTATTGTTTCTACTATAGTTTTCCCACTATCAAAGTTAAACTGACTGGGTCTGTATTTGTAGGTCAGGCAGCATCCAGGGAACAGGAGATTCGACGTTTCGGGCACAGGCCCTTCTTCATTCCTGAAGAAGGGCCTGTGCCCGAAACGTCGAATCTCCTGTTCCCTGGATGCTGCCTGACCTGCTGTGCTGTTCCAGCAATAAAGTTTCAACTTTGATCTCCAGCATCTGCAGACCTCACTTTCTCCTCTGTATTTGTAGGGCCGATCTTTAGAGTCTTATTTTTTGAATGAGGACATGATGCTTGCAATTCTACAAACCTCTAGCAACAAACAGAATTCGGAGGTTGAAAGATGATTGCCAGCCTTTTTCCAATTTCCACTATCACTTCCTTCAAAGATCTTAGATTAACATCATCTGCTACTGGGAACCTATCAACTTTAAGTATCCACAGCTTATCCAATACCTCTTCCCTATCAACTTTAAATTGTTATCTTAACTAGGCTGTTAGAAGTTCGAGATAGATTTCCAACAGTGTGGAAAGGGGCCATTCAGCCCATCAAGTCTGTACTAACCCTCCAAAGGGCATCCCACTCAGACCAGCACCCTACCCTATTCCCATAACTCCACATTTAACACGGCTAACCCACTTAGCACATCCATGGACACTATGAAGGAATTTAGCAAGGCCAATCCACCTAACCTGCACATCTTTGGACTGTGGCAGGAAATCAGAGCACCTGGTGGAAACCCATTGAGACACAGGAAACCCAAGAATTGAACCTGCATCCCAGGCCCTGCAAGATGGTAGTGCTAACCACTGAGCCAGTATGCCGCCATCATGTAACAAGCACAGAGTAGTTATGCTCTGACCATGACATCTGTGCTAAAAGACCCTAGTGAACAAGGCAATCATCCTTCTGACTCTTCAAAACCTGGACCATGTATAGATGCCACCTCAAGACCCTTGAGAAATATCATCAATGCTATCTGAGACAGATTCTCTGCATCACCTTGAAGCTAGAAGTACCAGCATAGAGACTATGATCATCTGAAACTAACTTCACTGGCCTGGCCATGTGTTTAGGTTGCCTGAGTTCTGACTACCAATGCAAACAGTCTTTGCCCAGCTCAAAAAAGAACTCAAATCAAACAAAAGGAGGACAAAGGAAGTTTTTCAAAATTTCCTGAGATTCCCCTCAAAAAATGCAACATAAATATCAATATGTGGGAGACCTTCACTCAGGAAAAAAAAAACAACTTGCAGGAATCTCCTCTATGAAGTGACCTAATTCTTTGAGAACACTTGGCTGAAAGAGGCAATATGAAAAGATTAGATTAGATTACTTACAGTGTGGAAACAGGCCCTTCGGCCCAACAAGTCCACACCGACCTGCAACCCACCCAGACCTATTCCCCTACACCTAACACTACAGGCAATTTTAGCATGGCCAATTCACCTAACCTGCACATTTTTTGGATTGTGGGAGGAAACTAGAGCACCCGGAGGAAACCCACACAGACACGGGGAGAATGTGCAAACTCCACACAGTCAGTCTCCTGAGGCGGGAATTGAACCCGGGTCTCTGGCACTGTGAGGCAACAGTGCTAATCACTGTGTCACCATGCCGCCAAGGGAACCAGAGAAAGGAATGCCAATGATCTTAGGGCTAAGGTCCAATTCCACCTTCCAAAAACCTGCCAAATATGTGGATGGAGGTGCAGCTCTTGGATCAGGTTCATCAGCCACACAAGGACCCTCAGAACCCATGACCAATGACATGGAGTTTCCTGGGTAGACAATCATACTTATTAGCGAGTGATTGACAACTCCCTTGTTTTGCTACTCTTACAAAGTGCATCACCTCACATTTTTCAGGGTTAAATTCCATCTCCCACTCATCTGTCCATCTGACCAATCTATCTGTATCCTTCTGTATCCTAAAACGGTCTTCTTCATTAGTAACCAATCTTGACCAATCTGACTAGACTCATTGATCATCTCCCCCTCCATTTTCTTCTACATTCTTTATATATACCATGCATAATAAGGGATCCAGCAATGAGTACTGTAGTATGCCACTAGACACTGACACAGTCACACAGACAGCCTTCTACCACTACCCTCTGTCTCTTACCACTTAAGTTAATTTCGCATTCAATTTGCCAAATTACACTCGAACCTTTATCATTTGGTGAAGAGTTGTCACTACAGTCATGGAGTCATATAATACAGCAGAGGCCTTTTGGCCTATTGAGTTTGTGCTGATATGATGATTAGATTAAATTAGATCATTGTATCAAATGTTTATGATGATGGCAGAAAACAACATTGGTCAATCCAGAGCAAGAATAATCAACTGACTGAGAGCAAATTTCAGTGGTGCAAGAACAAAGCTGGGCCAGTTAAACTGGAATAAAAGTTTGGTGGAAAACCAGTAGACGAACAATGGACTACCTTTAAAAGAGGAGATGCTCTGAGCATATTGAGTCTATTCCTTCAAAAGGTACGACAAACAAATCAAAACCTACCTGGAGAGAGAAATTAAGTGAAAGAAGAAAAAGTGTTTATAGTGTCAAGTCATAAATACAGTTGAGAGTCAAGTTGATAATAGATGATTCAAAAGAGAAATGATAAAGCAAATATGAGATGCAAAGAGAGGTTATGAGAAAAGACTGGCAGCTGAGATGAAAGGAAATTCCATTTTCCTCTATCACCATATTGATAGTAAAAGGGTAGTTTAAGGAGAAGTAGAGTTGATTGACAAAAATGGGGATTTATACTTAGAGGCAAGAGGCATGGCTATAGTGTTAAATGAATGGTTTGCATCTGTCGTTACCTATAACACATATGCTGGTAGAGGTTAGATTGGCAGAAAGAAGACTGGAGCCTCAGGCCCATGCCGTAACTTTATCCTCTGAGTATCTCTTCTATCTCTCTCTGTCTCTCCCTCTCTCTGATCTTCTGCACTTCCTGTGCATTCATATCCCATTTTTATATTCTTTTTATATAATGGGAAACTACCAAATTTCCCTACACCAATCATTGACTTATAACCATCATATTACTGTCCAATTAGAGATGCACGTCCTTACGTTCTCATTGTTTATGTTACTATTGGAATTGTTATCAGTGCAGTTGAGAGATATTGGAAAACTTTGGATTGTTCCAAATGTATATTGGTTATTTCGGTCAGTAATAAAAGTATAAAAGATTTGCCCCTCATGTCCTTTTTAAATCTCTTTCCTCTCATCTTAAGAGTGTGCCCCTTGTCTTGAAATCCCCCATCCTAGTGAAAAGACCAACTACTATTAACCCTATCTATACCCCTCATTAATTTATAAACTTCTATAAGGTTACCTCTCAACCTCTTACACTCCAGTGAAAAAGCCCCAGCCGATCGAGTCTTTCTTTATAACTTAACCCTTCCATACCCAGTAACATCTTGGTAAATCACTTCTGAACCCTCTTCAGCTTAATAATATCCTTTCAAGAACATTGAATGTCAATTAAATACTTTTCCACCTTTTCCTCTGTTACATTTATGACTGTATCGGCACTACCTCGTAATCCCATGAGGAGGTTGAACAGTTCATCAACTTCATCGACACATTCCACCTCAATCTTAAGTTCACCTGGACCATCTCAAACACCTCCCTCCCCTTCCTGGACCTTCCATCTCTATCAACAGTGACAAATTCAACACTGAAATCTTCTACAAACCCACCAACTCCCACAGCTACCTGGACTACATCTCCTCCCACCCTGCCTCCTGTAAAAACAATATTCTTCATTCCCAATTCCTCTGCCTCCGCTGCATCTGCTCCCAGAAGAACCAGTTCCACAACAAAACACAAGATGGCCTCCTTCTTTAAAGACCACAATTTCCACTACCATGTGGTTGAGGATGCCTTCCAACACAGCTCATCCACTTCCTTCATCTCTGCCCTCGAACTCCACCCCACCAACTTCCGGATACAATCCATCATACTCTGCCATTTCCGCCACCTATAAACAGACCCCACCACTAGAGATATATTTCGCTGCCCACCCTATCCACTTTCCATAAAGACTATTCCCTCCACGAATCCCTTGTCAGGTCCACGCCCTCCAGCAACTTCCCCTGCCGCTGCAGGAATTGCAAAACCTGCACCTACACCTCCTCCCGTGGATTTCACCAGTTTCCTCATTTCCCTTCTCACCTTATCCCAGTTCCAACCTTTCAACTCGGCAACCGCCTTCATGACCTGTCCTATCTGTCCATCTTCCTTCCCACCTATCCGCTCCACCCTCCCCTCTGACCTATCACCTTTACTCCACCTCCATCTACCTATCACACTCTCAGCTCCCTTCCCTCCAGCCCCTCCCCTTCCCATTTATCTCACCACACCCTTGGCTCACAGCCTCATTCCTGATGAAAGGATGCTGCCTGACCTGCTGTGCTTTTCCAGCAGCACACTCTTGACTCTAATCTCCAACACCTGCAGTCCTCACTTTCACCTAATTCTATCGTCAACACATCTTAAATACTAGTACTGCTAATGTTGTTGGTACAACAACAATTATCATCATAGTTCTGATGAAATATCATTAATCCTAATGCTGTCCTACTGAGTATTTCCAGAGTCTGCTGGATTCTTTTTTGTGTGTTTGTGTTTATGACAGTGTCAATTATTAAAACCTTCTGAGCCAAGGACAAAGTCCTCAGAAACAATATATGTTGAAGGATGTTGACCTTCACTGTACACGATCTCCTGCAACTTGTGATCTCCCAGCCTCTTATTTCCTCTTTTTAATGACTAAGTTTTCTGTTGCATATGGACCAAATATTTTCATGAGCTGATGTACTCGAAATTTTCAACAAGCAGCAACTCAGTTCCCACATAACAATTTATTTTGGCCAGGGCTCAAGATTTTCTATCAAAAACTTCACCATTGATTCAGTCATCTTTCAACTTACTTTTATTCTTTTTTAGCTGACTCA
This sequence comes from Chiloscyllium plagiosum, assembly GCF_037043375.1. NCBI lineage: Eukaryota > Metazoa > Chordata > Chondrichthyes > Orectolobiformes > Hemiscylliidae > Chiloscyllium > Chiloscyllium plagiosum. The sequence goes on along the minus strand of NW_028270154.1, from coordinate 63,884,351 downwards.
TTGCATACTGTCAATGGGTGCTGGGTATTGGGATCACAATCGACCAAAGCTACAGTTAATTAGCAGTGCTAAAAGATATGGTCCACAGTCCATAGACAAAATAAAAAAGATATTCTTTAAGCTGTGAGTCTGAACGTTAAGGTCTTGTATGGTATCCTGTAACATCACACTGGCTACTCTGGACTATTTTTAACTGATTTTATGGTGCCAATTGCCTCCATTCTCCCATGGCAGCTTTTTAATTTGTTGTTTTTATTTCCCCAGTTTTTTTAGTGATAAACTAATTGCCTCTGAGACATTTTGGAGAATTTTAATAGATATTTCTTTAGTGGGGGAGGTGAAAATTCAAAGCAACAGGATATGTAAAAATGGGTAAAGGCTATAGATTATTGTGCACCTTATAGGTGTCTTAGCACTGTAACTGGTTATGTGTTGCTCTTTAAAATACCCACTTTAACCTTGAAAAGATCAAGGTTGCTTGTTGCTAAAATATTCACTGAATTATTCCTAAAACTCATCCCCATTTCAATCATTTAATGCTCACTACACATCCTAACTTTTCAGTTTTTGTTGCTTTCTTCTGCTAACACTTGAATATTCTTATTATTGAATAATGACACTACTACACCTATGTTTTCTTTTTCATCAAAAAATGTCACAATTCTTGTTAAGTAGTCATAGTCCCACTCTCCCAATACAGCTAGACAGCTAGTGAATGTTTTACCTAAGGGTCACAAAGCCTCAGGCAAAAGGAAAGATTGATAAGGAGATTACTTCATGGTAACCTTAGCCAGTGTGAGAACTGAACCCACAGTGTTGGCATCACTCTGCATCAGAGACCAGGCATCTAACCAACTGAGCGAACCAACCTAACATTAACATACAATTCTCGTATGTTTTATACTCTTGTCCACTAATAATCATAGGAATCTTTCTGTGCATCTTTTCCAGCACAGCTTTCTGCATTGTTGATTCCAGAATTGTATCCAGTATTCCAAGTTATGGCCTGAGAAAGGTTCTGTGCAGTAGCTAGTTAATCTTCTGCAAACAATATTTAATATTGCTATTTATATTTGCATTCTTATATAACACACACCCCTTTTCTGTTTTTTTGACAGCAGTCAGAAATTGATTTGAAGTTATCTACTTTGGCATTTTTTTCACCTTGGCTCCAAGATGTTTTTCCGCATTTGCTGTTCAATATTCTTCGATTATTGTTACAATCCCTCTGCATATATTCCAAACTCCATTTATATACTGAAAACAAGTTTTAATTCTGTGATTTTGCAGAGCTCCTGAATTTACACCTTGAGAAATAAGCATACGAATTACTCCAATACGATTGTGAGGTTTATTAACAATAGCAACTCTGTAACAAATATGGCGACCATTAAATGCTTAATTAAGGAACTATTACCAGTCCAGGTCTATGAATCAAACAAATCATTTCACAAGATGTGACTTTATTGTTCCTGCATGCAGGATTTGAAATACTTTCTAAGGTCTTTTGCTCAGTTACACAGCCTGATGACTTTATTTATTGAACCTGGTGTTGCCTGAAAGCTGGCCTTTCAGCCTTTGTGCTTGTAAATACACTGGCTCTAAATCAAACCAATGCAAAATCATTCTTTCAACTCTCTTTTCAACTATGTTAGATTTTTTGCCAGAGGATTAATGTATTTTTTGGCAAATAAAATGCAATTGTATCCAGTTTCCATTGTAGCTTTTAAAGAAATTTTTGATTAAATCTATTTTGCAGTTATTTTTTCTCCACCTCTTTCAAATCTCTCAATGTTATGGGAATGTATTCTGGCAAGTCTTTAAGCCTGGAGAAAGGCCAAAGCAGTGTCAAGTTGAGTAAATACAGCCATAAAGTGTCGTAACTAAATAGAAGATCATCCCATAGATATTTTCAGCCTGCCTGCCTTAGATCCCCACGCATACCAGTCAAGTGCAATTCACAGTGGAACAGTCAATAACTCTTTTATATTTTCCATACCTTCAGCTTAATAACTTAAAACAAATTTTATCATTCTGAATGCATTAGCCACTCCTATGCACTGCAGGTCAACATAGTTGATTTACAATGAAGAACATACAAACTATGAGAGTGCATTTTAAATAAAGATAATATTCCAGTAGCAAAGTACTATTTAATACAAGGCAATGCAAGCATACTTTCTTGAAGGGTAATTTGGACAAGCAAGTTTGCTTCACATTGATGGGCCCATTCATTTTAGTTGCAATAAAATAAGAACACATATTTCTGCAGGAGTCCTCAAGATAGACATTTATGACTGACCTGTTCAAAGGTGTCATGACACAGCTTTGGAGTAATCTGGACTTGAACCTTGGCATTCTGTCACTGTCCCAGGCCCAACCATCTTCACCACATTCACTGGATCAGAAGGTCAGAAGTGGGATATTCAGTGGTGATTGCACAACGTTCACATATTTCAGTTGAGACTTAATGAGTTTGGAGTTAGAGCATTCAAAGCTTCAATGAAGACTGAATTGGAATGATGGTTTACCATTTATTGTTCTATTTCACTTTTGTTGCCTCTACTTAGACAATAATTCCATAGTTGCAGCATCACTATTAGCCAACTGTTGGACAGGCAAAACTAACATTTTTAAAAAACGTATATCATGCCTTTAATGTAGAAAATGTCCCAAGGCACTTCATAGGGAAAAAAAGGATGCTGAGTTAAAGAATAAAACATTTCAAAGGTGGCTTTATGAAAGGGTCTTCTAGAAAGAGAAGGAGATGGAAAGGTGGAAGCATTTTCACAAAGAAGATAAGAGCCATTGAGCCTATGGACTTGCTTCAACCTAATATGAACACTTGTGTAAATTCATTTTAAGCAGTTGGTGAGTCAAGAATAAAAATAAAACATCTAGAACATGGGGTAGGAGAAATTCCTTAAAATTATATATGTGTACTTCCGATTTTTAAAAAGAGTATTCAGTTTTAAACTGTTCAATCAAGTGACTCAGCTGAGATTCAGGTACTTTAGTATCAGTGCTGTTTTTAATAATATTCCATTTGAAAAGAAAGTATTGCTTCACAACTTTGTGTACACACAGGACTGTATCACCCCCATGGTATTATGGAAAAATGCAATATCTGCAGCCCTTGAAACAGTTGAATTGTAAATTTTCATCTCTCACCAATCCTCCATCACGCAGCTTAGTGAGGTGCTCCTGTATAGTTCCATTCTTACCTATCAAATCCTAGCTACAGGATCAACTGCAATAACGTCTTTTTCCTCTCCTGCACTATTTTATCTGGTATTCCCTCATGGTCAGTCCTTTGCCTTTTCCATTTCTCACCCACTTGATTGTGGTTGTTACAGCTCAAATCATCTCAGGCCAAGAACATCATTGCAGGAGTTCCTCAAGGTAATGTCCAAACCCCAACCATCTTCAACAGCTTCATCAATGGCCTTCACTATTGTAAGATAAGAAGTGGGGATGTTCACCGATGATTGCATGAAGTTCAGCACCATTCACGACTTCGCAGATGTTAAAGCAATCTATGTCCAAATGCAACAAGATCCATTGATAAGTGTCAAATGATACTCCCATCAGGCACTTACTGCCTCCAACAAGCAAGAATCTAGCAATCGCCTCTTGATGTTCAATGGCATTACAATTGCTAATTTTCTTATGTCAACATCCGAGGGATTATTGACGAGAAACTGAACTGGACTTGCCATATAAACATTTTGGTTACAAGAGCGTGTCAGAGGCTGAATATTTATCTGCCCATTCTTTTATTTTCACCTGTGAAACTTCCAAATGCTCTTGGGCTAAGTTACTTACTGCTGTGAGTCCTTTTGGTAATCCAACATTGAGCATTGTCTCATTGGTTCAAGAACTGCCCCCAATCAATTTTGATCAACCTGTAACCTTATAACCATAAATTGACTAAACCTAGTAGATTTATCTGAGGGAATCTCTCATAGCAAATATTGTGAAATCAAATCCTTTGTCTTAATTTTGTGAATATTCATGATAGCATGCCATAATCATGATTTTAAGAGTCCAAAGGTCCCTGTGTTTATGGATAATATGCGGTTGACATAAGTTATTTTGTACCCAAACTGCTCGTGATTTCCTGTTAAACCTTTGACATAAAGTTAGAACCATGATCAGATTATATATCAATTAGTAGTCCATAATGAGTAAAAATAACTAACTTTTCTGCTACTACTCTAGTTTTAATTATCCTTAACGAAATAGCTACTGGGAACTGGTTCGTCAAATCCACTTTCTGATGTCCTGCTTTTGTTTTTCATACTGGTCCTACACAATCCACTAACACTCTAAGAAATGCTTCTTGAAAAACTGGTACGGGTGTAAAGGTGCTAGCTTGATCACATGGTAAGCTTTTCCTATCTCCTGACATGTAAGTCATGTTTTACAGAACTGTCTTAATGAAGTTCTGGCTATGTAAAATTCTGAGTTATTCATACTAATGGTTTCCATATTATGATATGTTCCTCATAATATCTTTTTAGGATATCTAGGCAATACCACAATTTGATCATCAATTGCCCATTCTTCAATTGCAGATTTATGAAGATCCTAATCCTCATCCTGATTAGAACTCAGTTTTTATACAGTAACACACTCTGGGATTTCTTCAGCTTCAGCTTCTGTGTGAGATTTCTCGACTTGCTAACTTAAATATAGGTCTGCTTCCTGAGCCTCAATTAATAAAGACATGTTGAGTACTTCTTTTGATCTATTTTTATTCCTGAATAAAGTATCACCTTAACATCTGCCTATGGTGTTACTGTGACTCCTAGTGATGGACTTGGTTTAGCCACTGGTATGGTCACTACACACAATGGAATAATACTGAGAATCTGTTCTTGCAACCATTTCACCTCTTCATCTCAATTGGAAATACCACGAGTAAAAGCAAAGGTATAACTTTTTGCTCATGCTAAATCATTCCTTAGGATTCAACGCCATCCACAGATAATTATTTTAACTATTTTGGCTACAACATGCCAATTGGACCAAAAGGAAAATTATGATCTTCAACATGGGTTCTTATTATAAGAGGAAATGAGATTTTAAATGAATCAAAAAGAATAATTTTTCTAACAGCATCATGCATGGTTTCAGCTTCTAATGGTGCTATCCACCTGTCAAAATTACCTAGACTCGAGGGATCTGGTCCACAGCTTCCCGAAAGTGGCAACATACGTGGATAAGGTGGTCAAGAAGGCATGCAGTACATATGCCTTCATCATTGTTGAAACTTTATTGCTGGAACAGCACAGCAGGTCAGGCAGCATCCAGGGAACAGGAGATTCGACGTTTCGGGCACAGGCCCTTCTTCAGGAATGAGCAGAGAGTGTTCAGCAGGAGAAGATAAAAGGTAGGGAGGAGGGACTTGGAGGAGGGGCGTTGGAAATGTGATAGGTGGAAAGAGGTCAAGGTGAGGGTGATAGGTCGGAGTAGGATGGAGGCGGAGAGGTCAAGAAGAAGACTGCAGGTCAGGAAGGCGGTGCCGGGCTGGAGGGATTCGGCTGAGCCAAGGTGGGGGGAGGGGGGATGAAGAAACTGGTGAAGTCCAAGTTCATCCCCTGTGGTTGGAGGGTTCCCAGTCGGAAGATAAGACGCTCCTCCTCCGACCGTCGCGTTGTTGTGGTTTGGCGGTGGATGAGTCCAATGACCTGCATATCCTCGGTGGAGTGGGAGGGGGAGTTGAAATGCTGTGCTACAGGGTGGTTGGGTTGGTTCGTCCGGGTGTCCCAGAGGTGCTCTCTGAATCGCTCCGCAAGTAGGCGGCCTGTCTCCCCAATATAGAGGAGGCCACACCGGCTGCAGCGGATGCAGTAGATGATGTGGGTGGAGGTGCAGGTGAATCTGTGGCGGATATGGAAGTTTCCTTTGGGGCCTTGGAGAGAAGTGAGGGGGGAGGTGTGGGCGCAAGTGTTGCACCTCCTGCGGTTGCAAGGGAAGGTGCCGGGAGTGGAGGTTGGGTCGGTGGGGGGCGTGGATCTGACAAGGGAGTCGCGGAGGGAGTGGTCTCTACGGAAAGCTGATAGGGGAGGGGAGGGAAATATATCCTTGGTGCTGGGGTCTGTTTGGAGGTGGCGGAAGTGACGGCGAATGATGCGCTGTACATGGAGATTGGTGGGGTGGTAGGTGAGGACCAGTGGGGTTCTGTCCTGGTGGCGGTTGGAGGGGCGGGGCTCAAGGGCGGAGGAGCGGGAAGTGGAGGAGATGCGGTGGAGGGCACCGTCGACCACGTCGGGGGGGAAATTGCGGTCCTTGAAGAAGGAGGCCATCTGTGTTGTACGTATTTTGAACTGGTCCTCCTGGGAGCAGATGCGGCGGAGACGAAGGAATTGGGAGAATGGGATGGCGTTTTTACAGGGGGCAGGATGGGAGGAGGTGTAGTCCAGGTAGCTGTGGGAGTCGGTTGGTTTGTAATAGATGTCCGTGTTGATTCGGTCGCCTGAGATAGAAACAGAAAGGTCTAGGAAGGGGAGGGAGGAGTCCGAGACTGTCCAGGTGAATTTGAGGTCGGGGTGGAAGGTGTTAGTGTAGTGGATGAACTGTTCAACCTCCTCGTGGGAGCACGAGGTAGCGCCGATACAGTCATCAATGTAGCGAAGGAAAAGATGGGGGGTGGGGCCAGTGTAGTTGCGGAAGATGGATTGTTCCACATACCCTACGAAGAGGCAGGCATAGCTGGGGCCCATGCGGGTGCCCATGGCTACTCCTTTTGTTTGGAGAAAGTGGGAGGATTGGAAAGAAAAGTTGTTCAGGGTGAGGACCAGTTCGGTCAGTCGAAGGAGGGTGTCGGTGGAAGGGTACTGGGTGGTACGGCGGGAAAGGAAGAAGCGGAGTGCTTTGAGTCCTTCGTGATGGGGGATGGAGGTGTACAGGGACTGGATGTCCATGGTGAAGATGAGGCGTTGGGGACCGGGGAAGTGGAAATCCTGGAGGAGGTGGAGGGCGTGGGTGGTGTCACGAATGTAGGTGGGGAGTTCTTGGACTAATGGGGACAGGACCGTGTCGAGGTATGCCGAGATGTGTTCGGTTGGGCAGGAGCAGGCTGAGACGATGGGTCGTCCGGGGCAGTCAGGTTTGTGGATTTTGGGCAGGAGGTAGAAACGGGCGGTGCGGGGTTGTGGGACTATGAGGTTGGAGGCGGTGGATGGGAGGTCCCCTGAGGTGATGAGGTTATGGATGGTCTGGGAGATGATGGTTTGGTGGTGGGGGGTGGGGTCATGGTCAAGGGGACGGTAGGAGGAGGTATCTGCGAGCTGGCGTTTGGCCTCAGCGGTGTAAAGGTCAGTGCGCCAAACTACTACTGTGCCTCCCTTGTCAGCTGGTTTGATGGTGAGGTTGGGGTTGGAACGGAGGGAGTGGAGGGCTGCGCGTTCCGAGGGTGAGAGGTTGGAGTGGGTGGGAGGGGTGTGGGAGTTCAGGTAGCGGTTAATATCGCGGCGGCAGTTTGCTATGAAGAGGTCGAGGGCAGGTAGGAGGCCAGCACGGGGTGTCCAGGTGGACGGGGTGTGTTGGAGGTGGGAGAAGGGGTCGTCAGAGGGTGGGCGAGAGTCTTGATTGAAGAAGAAGGCACGGAGGCGAAGGCGGCGGAAGAATTGTTCGATGTCACTCCGTGTATTGAATTCATTGACCCGAGAACGTGTGGGAATGAAGGTGAGACCTCTGCTGAGGACTGATCTTTCATCCTCAGAGAGGGGCAAGTCTGGAGGGATGGTGAACACACGGCAGGGCGGGGAGCTAGGACCTGGTGTGGGACTGGAGCTGGATGTGGGGGCGGGGTTAGGCCTGGGGGCGGGGACAGAGGTCGGCGTAGGGGCGGAGTTGGACATGGTGATGGAGACTGGCGGGGGGGCGGGGTTAGGCGCGGTGACGGAACTCGGCCGGGGGGGCGGAGTTAGGCGTGGTGGCGGAACGCGGCGTGGGGGCGGAGTTAGGCGCGGTGACGGAACGCAGCGGGGGGGGCGGGGTTAGGCGTGGTGACGGAACGCGGCGGGGGGCGGGGTTAGGCGTGGTGACGGAACGCGGCGGGGGGGCGGAGACACATGCGGCGATGTGGTCCAAATGTAGGTTGCTGACTTCACTGGGGGCGGAAGTAGCTGCGGCGACCATGGAGACAGAGTTCTTCCCCATAGCCGCGGAGGTCGCCAATCTGTTGGCGATTGTCTTCATGACGATCGCAGAGCAGGTTGTCTGTTGGGCGATCCCGGAGGCGGTTGTTTGGGCCGCGATCATGAAGGTTGTGAGGTCGGTGGGGGCGGAAGTGACGTCATCGTCAGCGGCGTCTGCGGCTATTGCCGCGGGCGCTGTAGCGGCCGCGTGTGTAATGGCGCCGGACTGGTTTCGGAGGCCGATGGAAGTTTCTGGAACGGTTGAGGAATCCGGAGTTTGGGGGTAAGTGCATGAAAGTTTTTGGTACTTACTGCCTTTAATTTCCGATATGGCTAGAAAGAACTGTTTGTTCAGTCTATGGATTCTTCTGTAAATGAAGAACAGTAGAGGTCCTTTACAGGTCTGTGAGAGAGTTGTCCTGAGCTGGGGTAGGTCGAGTTGCAGGGAATGTAGGTACCAGCGCATGGCTGCAAGCGTGGAGTGGAGGATCCGGAGGGAGGTCCGTTGCTGGAGGCTGCGGATTTGTTGCAGGTACTGGTAGTCCTGGCTGGGTCCAAATTGTGTTGGTCGGAAGGTGATCTGGAGTCCATGGGGGATCAGTCGGTTCCGTAGGCAGGTGCTGAGAAAGGAGATATGGCTGTGGTAACGAGTCTGCTTCAGAATGTGGCTGAAGAGCTTCTGTGCAGAGGAGATGACCTGGGGTGTGCAGTGAGAGAGGGACTCACTGAAATCTTTGTAGAGAGAGGCAGAGAGCTTCTTCAAGGAAGGCATCCATATGCCTTCATCAGCCAGGTCATCGAATATAAAATCTGACAAGTTATGTTGCAGTTGTACAAAACTTTAGTTAGGCCATATTTGGAATATCGCATGCAGTTCTAGTCATCGCACCACCAGAAAGAGATAGATGCTTTGGAGAGAGTGCAGAGGTTTACCAGGATGTTGCCTTGTCTGGAGGGTTTGAGTTATGAGGAGAGGTTGGATAAACTCAGATTGCTTGCACTGGAAAGACGGAGACTGAAGGGTGGCTTGATAAAGGTCTATGAAATTATGAGAGGCATAAATAAGGGCGGATAGTCAGATGCTTTTTCTCCAGGGTGGAAAGGTCAACTACAAAAGGGCACAGGTGAGAGGGGGAAAGCTTAGGGGAGAAGTGCTTTCACACAGAGGACGTGCCTGCATCATATGATCATTGACGTGGTGGAAGCAGGCACGTTCGCAATGTTTAAGGCATATCTTGACAGACACATGAATGAGAAGCAAACAGAGGGATAGAAACTGTGCATGGGCTGTAAGTAGTGGATCTAAATAAGGACAAGGAATTGGACAGGCTTGGAAGGCAGAAGGGCCTGTATTGTATTGTATTGTATAACCCTTTCGAATTACATAACAAGTTTGCCCAGCTGTTTCCTTAAATTCTGGAACCTTTTTCTCTGTGCCTTAGGCACTAATTCAATATAATATTTCTAGCATCATAATCACTAGAAACCTCCTTTGACAGTGAAGCATATATTTCCTATATTTTACTTGCCAACTTACTCCACGTGAACAATGTCTAGTCCTTTATTTTGCAATTCATTTTTCTGGTCATGCTATCAAATAAACATGAAGAATGTCTTCACGTTCTTTTCCTCACATTTTGAAAGTGTCCATATTAATTTTAAAAAGCGTCCTGACTGTATTTTAAATTATTACTCAAATTGCCCCAACTGCATCCTTTTAAGTTAATATGCATATTCCTTCACATTCTCTATCTTGTGGTCCTAATTCTAGTTTCCTCATTTCCACTCTTTTCAGTTCTATTTTCCTTTCATTGAGTCATAGAGTCATACAGCACAGAAACTGACCTTTCAGTCCAATGTATTCCAGCCAACCTGATATCCCAATCTGATATCCCATTTGCCAGCATTTGGCCCATATCCCTCTAAACCCTTCCCATTTATATACCCATCTAGATGCTTTTGAATGTTGTAATTGTACTCACCTTCACCACTTCATCTGGCAGCTTGTTTCATTCATGCACCATTCTCTGCATGAAAAAGTTACCCTTCAGGCCTTTTTGAAATCTTTCCTCTCTCATCTTAAATGTATGTCGTTTGAACTCCTCCACCATACAAAAAAGACCTTAGCTATTGACCTGTCCATGCCTCTAGAAGGTCACCGCCCAGTTTCTGATGCTCCAAGGTAAAAAGCCCCAGCTTTTTCAGTCTCTCTCCGTACCTCAAATCCACCAGTCCTGGCAACATCCTTGTAAATCTTTTCTGCACCCTCTGTCATTTAACAGCTTCCTTCCGATAGAAGGATGACCACTATTGTTCCAGTATTCCAAAAGTGGCTTCACCAATATCATGTACAGCCACAACATGATATCCCAACTCCTGTACTCATTGCTATGACCAATAAAGGCAAGTACGCCAATGGCGTTCTTCACCACCCTATTCGTCTGAGATTCCACTTTTAAGGAACCTTTATCTTTTTCTGTCATCTCCAGCTTTTTCATTCTTTCCTCATGCTCAAGCTGCTTTAACTGTAACTGAATATCAATTGATCCAATGTTTTATTAGGTGGAGTACTTGGTTTGTCAGTTATTTCCCCTAAATCCAAGTGTCGTACCAGTACCTCTGTGGTGTGCTGTACATCGAGATGTCCTCATCCCCATTCCTCAAACAGATGGATCCCTTTGACGTTTCCCTATAAGATCTGTCCTCTGCTCTGCTTCCATGTGAAAATTAAGACAGGGATTTTGAATGTAATTGCAGCTTCCTTTTAAATTCTATTCTATTGTTTTTAAATAAAAATCCTACAGCAGTCTAAGTCCCCTAGTTGTACAGTAAACAGTAATCTGTCCTTTGTCCAGAGTAGTGCTGATTTAACCAAAATGGCCTTTATTTTAAAACCAAGCCAGAGAATATGGTCTCAATTTAGGTGCCCACATTGCCCCTATATAATGAGGGTGAATTTAGGTGGGGAAGGTGAGAGGCTAGCCACTCAACCAATATTACATTCGCCCTCACCAAAAACACTATCAGGGGCATGCAAAAATCAGCTCAATATGTCATTCTGAAGCAAAGAAAAGGAACTAAAATGATACTGTTGTAACCTATTTATAGTCTTTCTTTCAAAATATTAATAAATTGCTTCAACCATACCAGCACCTGGACATAGAGAATTAACATACACACCGCATGAGTGTATTAGAGGTTATTCCAAGTAATGCTAGCCTTATTTCAGTGAATATACCATATTACTTATGATGAAAAATTAATTTTGTTCTGTAACACAATGAATTTTCTTTGTAGCAATAGATTAATTTCCACCTTACTAAATACTCATTTGTTCCTTAGACTTATCCCAGTTGACTATTTTGCTTCATGAATAGTTTTTTTTGAATATCTGACATACCTACCACAGCTGGAAAAAGAGATATAGATTATTTCAAGGGTACACTCTGTATTTAATATCCCAACTTCCTAACAATGGGAGTACTTCTTGAGAGATGAAAGAATTTCCAATGGATTTATGAAGATCTGCAACAGTCACGAACTATTTCCATTTCTTATTTCATTTTGTTTTCATTCATATTGAATACCCCTTGGCACCTCAGCTATGATTGTTGGAAGCTGTGAAGAATTTATGTATTGCAAATTATTGCAAATATGAATGCATAAGACTAAAACATATGCTGAAGCTTAATGAACATATTTTTTCCCAATTTGGATTGATTTTTTTTCCAAACAGAACTGAATGCATTTTGGCAGCAATCATTATATCACAAAAGGCATTCTATTGCCAAGCAGCCTTGATTAGTTTCTGTTTTTAATCAAATTTTCATTAGCTCATTATTATGAGGCAAGCTGAATGGCACATTGTCAGCATATAATAAATAAATCTTTTTATTTTTAAATTCCAGTTCTGAAGAAGTCATATTTGATTTGAAATGTTATTTCTGTTTCTCTGTCCACAGATGCTGCCAGACTTGTTACGTATTTCCAGAATTTCCTATTTCTTTATTTCAGATTTCCAGCGTGCACAGTATTTTGCTGTTATTATTCACCGTAATTGGATTCAAAAATTTCTTATAATTGCACAAACCATAGTTCCAAACTAATCTCACCATATATATAGATCTGAAACCCAAATGCACTCAAAAGTCACACAACGTAAGCAAATTGACAACGTTTTGCGTTTACTTTATTGTTTGATTCGTCACTGAAGACCTTATTCAGACAATGATTTATACAACATGTTATGAACATGTGGAAAGAATTATTGAAAAATTGATCTTAAAATGCCAAGGATTAGAATTACAGTCTGAAAATCTTAATCTTTACCAGAATTTACAGTAATAGATAAAATTTAAGTAAATACTGTCATTTATGCTGTGATCAATTTATGTAACTTTGCACATGTGAAATAGGTCACCTTCAGCAGCATGATCGGAGAAAACTAACTTACAATAGACTTGGTTATTTAAGACATACAATTTCTGTATTATATTAATAGTATTGCGTTATGTGGTATGTAACCTTGTTATTGAAAAGAATGATTAAAGTTATTTCCAGATGAAGGTCATAAAAATGCAATTGAGCAAATATTAAGAACAAAGTAAGCTACTTCCATTCTAGGTCTAATAAAATGATGAGATGTTACTTTAACCTTACAGGAATATTGAGCTTTAGCACAGCCTATACAATGTCCTTAAGGTTATATCTGTTTAAGAAATGATGTGAGGGTGCTGGTATTGGACTGGTGTGGATAAAATTAAAAATCACACAACACCAAGTTATAATCCAACAGGCTTATTTGGAAGCATTAGTTTTTGGAGCACTGCTCCTTCATCAGGTAGCTGTGGAGCAGGATCATAAGACACAGAATTTAAGCAAAAGGTTAGAGCGTACTGCTGAAATGATATACAGATTGCCCGAAGAGATCTTGAGGTCCTGATTGAAACATTACATCGAAAAAGTGTTACTAACACTGATCGTGTCTTTTGTTTACAGTGATTAAAAGTGAACTCAGTTTACTGAAATGCTGCCAAGAACAGTCCTGGACATCGATGGGAGCCTAGGTACCGTCACCAAATGACTGACTGTCCACCATCTCTCTCTCCCCTCACTTATCCTGGAGTTCTAGGCAGGGGTGTACCCTAAACTCTCCTTCCCCAGATAATCTCTCCAACGTTGTCCTGTACAGGAACAAGGTGGAACCTGTCAAAAAGTTGCATTAAAACATTGGTGTGTGTGTATATGCGCGCTATTTAGAGACTCACCCACAACTCCCCCCTCCCCGTTGGTTTGTTTGGGGCGGTGTTGGATGGAGTTGGGGTCAGGCAGGGGGCGGTGTTAGATGGGGTTGGGAGGTTCTTGGGCAGGCGGGGGGTGGTGTTAGACGGGGTTAGGGGAGGACAGGTGGGTGTGGGGGCTCATGTGCAGTGTGCTAGCCTCCTGAACGGGGAGCCTTCTTAACAGAAAACTCCAAGCCCCAGAGGAAAGGCATTGAATCCATTAAACAAATAATCAATTATCCGAACAAAGTAGTGTCCCCCATCTCGTTCAGATACTCGAGGTTCCTCTATATTGAACAAACCTAGATTGCTGTTAAGTCTTTCATCTTTTAGAATGAGTTGCAAGTTTCAGTTCATTAGTATGTAAATCCCAAGACTTCTTTTAAGTCACATTCTGAAGATAACTTAAGATTTTTTTAAAAAAGGGTGGCGTCTATCGGGCGAATTCACATTTGCAGAGTTACGTTTGCAGACACATTTTATTTTGCTCAAAAAGTGCACATTCTGCAGGCAGTCATTCTATTTAACATTTTATAAATTCCTATTTTGGAAATAGAACTAGTCTGACTCAAGATTGGGATACAGATGGACTCTGACCTCACACTTTTAATGCATTTTCTGAACTGAGACGTAACTGTTTTTTTTTATAAAATCTTGAGTTTTCTCAAGACTGTGACTTAAAAGAAGTCCTGGGATTTACATATTAATAACCTGAAACTTGTAACTCATTCTAAATGATGAAAGACTTAACAACAATCTAGGTTTGTTCAATAGATCATTTCAGCTGTATGACACTGGAATCTTTTGCTATAAATTCTGTGTCTTATAATCCTGCTCCACAGCCACCTGATGAAGGAGCAGCGCTCCGAAAGCTAGTGCTTCCAAACAAACCTGTTGGACTATAACCTGGTGTGGTGTGATTTTGAATTTTGTCCATTTAAGAAATCTTGTGCCTCGAGCTGTTTGTTCTTCAAAACTATCTAACAGCTACATGATAAAAGTGAAATTTTACATTACAACACCAGCCATGAGCATTTGCATAACCCTTTGATCTCTAAACTCAAAACCTTTCAAGGTTGTACATAAATCAGACTCCATGATTTTCTTCAGTTGTTGGAATGTCAGACATTTTTCAAGTAAATTAGTTTACTCACTTGGAACGCTAAGCTTTACCACTATTGTGTAATTAGTAGCTTGAAAGAAAAAGTTTTCTGTTAAAATGTAGGGAATCAAATAATTAATTTCTAAAAAAATTGAATTTCTTTTATTACACAAGGACAGAACCTTTCTAGTATTGTTGAAAATTAAGAGGTTCAACACTGCGTGATTGAAAATGACTGAATAAATCTATAAGTAGCACAGAAAAAGAAAAGATCACAAAGTGGTGTCACCACTCAGGAAAGGAAACGGGGTTAAGATACAAGTGAATAATTTAATTTATTCTATGTCTATGTTAAATTATAACAAGTAGTTACCTTGATTTTGTTTTAAATTGAAGGGAGTTGAATCTTGTGGAGGTTTGAGTAACATTAGCTATGGTGAGATGTTTGCCAGAATTGAGCAAGAAGTTCAAAGAACCCCAACTCAATGTCAAAATGCTTTTGTTCCAATTTTTACACGTTCCATGGTGGAGTTGTGAAATTCTCACTAGGTAGCAATGAGATATCAACAGATCGATATTAATGAGAGAAAGGGGGGATTGAGCAAGATTTTGTAGGGTGTGGCATTGCTATTAGTGCTGATGCATGTTCGGGAAAGTGTGAGATGTTCTGAAGGAGTGAGTATGCAACACAAAAGGCATTCAGAGTTAGTGATGTTGGAGATTGGGGGACAGTGAGTGAGGGAAGGTGTTACAGACAAAGGTGAAAGTGGCAGATCATGAGCCTTGGTGGAGTTGGGTGTAGAAGCAGGGATGAAGTCTATGTGAGGTGGCAGAGGGAAGTGTGGCACTTAGCCTGTTGAGCATTTCTGCATTTCAGGCTGTTTTTCCACATCCTGTAGATGTCACAACCTGGATGGTGACCATAGTGGCTGAAGGCATGGCCTGTTTTGGCAGTCCTATGAAATGGAACAGTTCTTGTCTGAACTAGCAGGACCTCCATTTACCTGCTGGATAATCGTGGTACCATCATCCTCTTTTTCAACATATTTAAATTCAGTCCTACACAAAGCAGGACAGTTTCAGAATGCTAGTCCTCATCCAGTGCACTTTTAAAGATGGCATGAACACAAGGGATTCCATTATTTGGTAGATATCTACTGAGTACCAAGATTTTCTGGGAATGGCACATTCTGGGACATGGAAATTTGATACAAAAGATATCATGGAGCAGAGTAGGTAGTTAATGAAGTAAATTTTGTAAAATAAGAGAGAACTCATTAGGCCTCACAGTGAATAACCCTCCAAAAATGTGGTGTAATTCACAGTTAGCTAAAAAAATGTAAGATTCAGCCCATAACCACATATTAGAGTTGGGCCATGAATGCAGCCTTGACAGTCATATCCCATGAGGGAATAAAAATAAGTAAAGATTGATCAAGAATGGCAGTGCAGGTGATATAGTGTAACTCCAGCATATGAGATGTTAACAAAATCCATCATACTCCCTGACACATATCTTTTACATTTCTCTGCATCTTAAGGAGGTTTGGCTCAGAGTTGAACTCAATTCCAAGGTGCAAACATTGCAGGGCATAAGGGAGGGCAAGAGATACCTGGACACTTTGATACAGATTGAAACCTTGTATGGAATCTGCCTCCTCCACTCTCCCAGGCAGCACATTCCAAATCCTAAAAACTCTGAGTAAAGAAGTTTCTCCTCATCTCATTCGAGTATTCTTGCTGACAATCGTGAAATTGTAACCACTAGTTATAGCATACCAACTGTGGAAATAGAATATCTTTCTTTACATCACCTCTCAAATCTTTTCTGATCCAAGGAGAATAAGCCAAATTTCTCTAATCTTTTGTTATATCTAAAATTCCTCATTCCTGGTATCATTCTGGTAATTCTCCTTTGAATTCTCTCTAGAGCGTCAACATCCTTCCTTAAATAAGGTACCTAGAATTGAATACAATAGCCTGAATGTGGTCTGACCAATCATTTGTAGGGGCGTATCATCACTTCTTTGCTTTAATACTCTGTGCCACTATTTATAAAGCCAAGTGTCCTGTAAACCCTCATAACGACTGTTTCAATTCGCCTGGCCACCTTTAGAGAATTATACATCCCGATATCCCTCTACTCCACTATGCATCTCAAAATTGTACAATTTTTTCTACCTAAATATATTATCTCATATTTCTCTGCATTGAAATTCAGTTGCCAGATGTCTGTCCATTTGCTCAATTTGGCAATATCCCTCAAAGTCGATCAGCATCATCCTCACAATTCACTATTCTCCCTAGCTTATTATCATCTGCAAGTTTAGAGATTTTACCCTCAACACCCATTTCTAAATGGCTTATAGGAGTCAGAAAAAGCAAGGGTCACAACATCGATCCCTATGGAACTTCACTTCCAACTCATCTCCAATCTGAGAAATTTCCATCTCTACCTATCCTAAGTTTCCTAATCTTTAGCTAACTTCTCATCCATTGATGGCTAAGGACCCATCAATCCCAAATATTTCTAATTTGCTAACCAACCTGCTATGTAGCATCATATCAAATATTTCTGAAAGTCTAAATATACAGCACCTACAGCACTACCCTCATCCACTGCTTTTGTCACCTCGTCAAAGAACTCGACTAAATTTGTCAGACATGACCTGCCCTTGACAAAGCCACATTGACTGTCAAGTATTAACATATTTTCCTCTAAGTGTATATTTTTATTATCCTGTATTATGGCCTGCATCAGTTTTCCTAAAATTGACATTAATGTCGCAGTTCTGTAATTTCCTGGCTTATCCTTTGCTCTTGGCTTAAACAACAGTGTCACGTTAGCAATTCTCTAGTCCCCTAGCACTAATCCCGTTTCCTGACAGGCATTAAAAATTTCTGTCAATGGCTCTGCAATTTGCTCCTTTAATTCCCTCAGCAATCTAGGATGCATCCCATCTGGGCTAGTGACTTCTCTACCTAGAGTGTTGCCAGCCTTTGTTTTAGCAGCCCTTCTTTATCTACCTCAGTTTGCTGTATTTTTCAGTTGCTTAACAGCAACATTTTCAACTGGGGCATTGTCATAATTTTCTAGTTTGGTAAAAACAGAAGCAAAGCTCTCATACCCTTTGCTTCAGAGGGTAGCTTACCTTGCTTGTTCCTTATGGGCCCTACCCTATTCTTCACTAATCTTTTACTGTTATTATGTTCGAAGAATATCTTACAATTTATTTTAATGCAGCCTGCCATTCTTTCTCATGCTTTGCTGTAATCCTCCTAATTCCATCTTTAGCTTCTCTCCTGCACTTGAAATATTCTTCCTGTTTTCTGTCGCTACCATGATTCAGGTATGAGTAATATACATCCTTTTTCTTCCTTACTTTCTCATCAATATCCTTAGTCATCCAGGGTACTCTAGCTTTTGATACCGTGTATTTATTTCTCATATGTACTTAGCTTGCACGGTATTCATCACTATTTGAAATCCTCCCATTTTTCATCCAATATTATATCCAGCAGCAAGCATTTCCAATCAAGTTGCTCCAGTTCAACTTTTAGACATTTAAAATCTGCCACTTTCCAGTCTGAAATCTCAATCATTGACTTACTTTTATCTTCTGCTAACCTAGCATTGAATCTTATTGTGTTATGATCACTATTTCCCAAATGCTCTCTCATTCTTACTTTCTCCACTTGGGCTCATTGCCTAGAACCACATCCAGCACAGATCCCTCTTGACAGGACTGAAAATGTACTGTTCCAGAAAGTTTCCCTACACACATTGCAGGAATTTCTACCCTTCCATGTCACATATTCTACTCTTTTCCCACTATCACTACTACTCTACTATAGGGTAATTGAATACCATTCTTTAAGTACCGGTCCTCCGTGATCCCTTTCTCAGTCATGGTGAGCAAGTTAATTTCTTCCAGAATTTTCCTCAGTCACTTCTCACCCTGCCCTCTGTTTATTAGAGGGATGTGAGTAGATGTAGTATTCTTTAAGTACCGGTCCTCTGCGATCCCTTTCTCAGTCATGGTGAGCAAGTTAACTTCTTCCAGAATTTTTCTCAGTCACTTCTCACCCTGCGCTCTGTTTATTAGAGGGATGTGAGTAGATGTAGCATATTTGAATTTTCAAGAAGAATTTAACAAGGTGCCATACAAGAGGTTATGATTGAAGATTAGGTCTGATAGTATTGGGGTAATAAATTGGAATGGTTGAGATTTGGTTACCAGACAGACAACAGAGAGTGGGAATTAACCAGCCACTTTCTGATTGACAAGTGGTAACTACTAGGATACAAAAAGGATCAGTATTTGGGGCTCAGCCACTTACAATCTATATTAATAATTACATGAGTGGATCAAGTAATAATGATAAAAACCTGAGTCAAAATAAAAGAAAGCGGTTGGGATGAGAAGAGCGAGCACTCTGCTCCTAGCTCCATCCCTGATGAAGGGCTTTTGCCCAAAACGTCAATTTTCTTGCTCCTCAGATGTTGCCTGACCTGCTGTGCTTTTCCACTACCACTCTTATCTAGACTCTGGTTTCCAGCATCTGCAGTCCTCACTTTTGCCTAGGTTAGGATATCTGGTCGGCATGGACGAGTTAGACCAAAGGGTCTGTTTCCGTGCTGTATATTTCTGTGACTCTATGACTTTAATTGGAAAGTTAAATAGCTCTCACAGCGATTATATAGGGCCTTAGTAAGACCACATCTGGAGTTATGGTACAGGATGCAAATATTTACCTTAGAGGAAGTGCAATGAAGGTTCATTAAGTCATTGCTTGTAATGAAGGGGTTGTCCTAAGAGGAAATATTGAGTAGAAATAAATCTATATTCATTGAAAGACAATCCATTGAAAGACAAAGATTTTAAGGGGCTTAAAGGAGTGTAGTGTTGAAAGGTGTAGCTAAGGTAGCAGGATACGTCATAATCACATTAAGTATAGGGTAGGCTTTAAGGCCAAATGGCCAGTTGCTGCTCCTATTTCTTTTGTTCCTACATTTTTGTCTTCTGTGCAGCTAACTCTTTATAACCACAATAGTTACATAATCTGCAAATGTCTACTAAACATTATTGTTAAATATTTGTGGAATATACGTTAAATGAAATCAAAGAAAATATTTGCCAAATTGCGATATAGTCCCTATGCACGAATATGCGTGCCACAGTCAAGTTCATTTGTGAATGCCAGTAAAGAGCTTCAAGATGAGTCCAATCTGAGCATTCCTGTGGTACTTTTGTGGCAGATAGTTTGCGAGGCATTTTGACATTCTCTAGGCCAGAAATTCCATGGTACCTTGTGATTTACGTTATGAACATGATTAAAACCTTGTGAGGCTACATTTTTATGTAAACAGCAAATAACCAGTAAGAGAGGATGAGAGGAAACAAAGTTCTGAAAGTAATGGTTGTGACAGTCAAAGTTAATGAATGCAAATACTGAAAGAGACAGCTTCCAATATAATGACCACAACTTTGCAACAATTGGCAAATTCACAAGGGTATTTGTGACTTTTAATTTTTCCTTGCCCAGCGGTTGCAGAGATTTTGCGGTTGCGACATTTTTTGAAAGGAGGAAGAGTTTGGAAGCGGAAAAGGAGAACAAAATGTCTTTTTCTATAAACTGAGATACATTTCATTGCAAATCCATTAAATCCTTTCTTTCCCACATCATTTCCAGAATCTAACTCTTCCACTGCAGAATTATGTGAATGCATAAAACACCTGTTCTTTTTAAACAATCACAAGTGTTATATAAAGAGAAATATAAACAAAATGTCTTCACTTCAGAATGAGTAATCGGGTACCAGAACAGTGCATTAAAGAAAGAGAGTGACCACAGTAGTCAGTTATATAAAAGCAAAGTATTGCTGATGTTGAATGCTAAAATGCAAACAGAAAATACTGGAGAGTATCAGCCGTCTGACAGCATCCTTGGAGTTTTGAAGTAGAGATATATTGAACTCAAAATGTTAACTCTGTTTCCGTCTCTACAGATACTGCCAGACTTGCTGAGTTTCTCTCCTATTTTTTGTTTGTATCTGTGATCAGTTATTTTGCCCAGACAGAATTCATGGTTCAGTGAAAAACATAAATATCATCTAATTTTCCCTTTGCAAGCAGTTGCGAGAATTTGAAGAGGCTGTTTGTTCAAGGGGTACATTACTTCATGTCCTCATTTTCTTGCACATAACAATATATTAAAAGTATCCCAATCTATCCAATTGTATACTTTAGGAAAACAATTTATGTCCTGATACATCTAACTTGTGATACTTTAGTGATATGTTACATTTAGTAAAGATTTTTAACAATATGTGGTTTAGTCATTGTTCTTAATGGTGATAATCCTTGAATTCCAAATCTTTACAGTGTTAATCTTTAGATTCCAAATAAGGCAGACATAACACATGCTTGTAATCATCATCTCTCAATATAAATATTATTTTTGAAATGGGAGAAACAAATATTTAATAATTTGTTGTAAAACATTGTTTTAACTAAATTTAATCTGTGAATGTTAACTTTATATCTTTGATGTGAAGAATCTAAGTTCATGTTGAGGAAACAAATTAGTTGTTCAGTTTGCTTTTTTTTTGCAGATTTATCATCTGTCCTTGTGTTACTTTTAATATCTAAACTGCTTATGATGATCATGATGGATGCAGAAGTGAGAAATTCACAGAGCTCATTGTTTCTCCATGTTATATTCCATGTGCCTTCTTTTTTATAATCCCTGAGGTGACACTTAATTGAACTTCTCCTTGTGACGTGAAGGCAACCATGTGAAACTCTAAAATGAGTCACATTTTCAGTCTTCACCCTCGTCACAAATTGCATTCCTAACTTCCTTACTAAATATAATTTTGCAAAGTGCCGGTGTTGGAGATAGGAGCAGTGCTTTGAAAGTTTGTATTTTCAAATAAACTTGTTGAACTATAACCTAGTGTCATGTAATTTTTTTACAGAATACAATGTAATTCTTTATGTTTTGTTCATTTTTATAAATTTATTTGATATGATAATTTATTTTGGTGTAAGCATTTTCAAATATCTAGTACTCAATGAGGGTTAAAGAAATTCTAACCACAATTTAAATTTCTTTCTTTAGCATTTCTATTTTCCAGTGATCTAGCCTTAGTTCAAATTCTTTCTGTATTTTTTTCATCATTTCAAAACCCTGAGTCCTGGAGTCTTTAAAACTACTTTTCATCAATGAAACAAGCTCAGCATTCTCCATTTTCCTCAAAATGTTTACCAATGAATGCTGCAGATAAAAATTTAAAAAATGAAGTTCCATAAAAACTTAGTGAAATTGTATCTGTCAAGGGAGAAAGATTTAACATATTATGTTGATAGTCTTTCATTAGAATTGTTAAACCATACAGAATAGAAATAGCTCAGATTTTATCCTCAGTTTTTGCTGAGTCCGCTGATCTTAACCAAGATAACAGTCTTGGGGCTTCAAATTGCCTTCTGTTAGGGAATGAAAATTCACCAGGATCTAATTTTTAATCATTAACCAGTAATTTTTTTTGTAAAGTGTGGTCATAAGGACAGGATTTGGCTTGTTGCCAGATATAGTGAATAGCTGAACAGTACTCATTGTCAAGGTATAGACATGAATGGTGGTCATTCTGGCCAAGTGGAAGAGAACTATCTGTAGATTCAAACTCAAGCAAGAAGCCAATGTCTTCAGAATAGGAAGGAGTGGTGAAAATAGATTAATCCTTTTCCTAAGGGCAGGTGTCAGATTGTATTGTGTTTGAGCACTTGATGAGAGATATAAATTTTGCATTGATTCAGAGATACCTATTGAATTCCAATGAATTCTTATTTCTTTCTCACTAAGTTATTACAGCCTCTTGTACTGTTTAATCTGCTCATTCATAATACTGCCAAGGCTATTTAATGTGTCTGGCTTGCTTTGGAGTTGTGACAGAATCACAAGAAAACAAACAGGAATTGGTAATGAGAACTTTAAATTTTGCTGTTGTTAATAACTCTGCAATTAAATACTAATATTAAATAATAATGATGATAATACAACTAAATGTGTGAATAATTCAGATAAATGTTAATAAAATGTGAAAAAACAATTATTTGGTTTCTTGCATATCTCACACAATGTTGTTAATTTTGATATGAGGAGCTGTTTTTCCCTTTTCGTGGAATGTGCTGAAACCATAAAGGCCTCAAAGTCCTTGCAGCCAAGGTGACACTGGGTTGTTTAACAGCGAAACCTTTGCATAATATTGCAAATAAAACATTGGCATTATTCAAATGTGGTAATATAAGTCACATATTTGGATCTTAGAGTATTGACTAAGGAAGGCAGATAAAATTTAATAGTGCCACTGAATTAAAATTCTGACTTCACACTCATGGCTGGTAGCCTCAGCCACCAGAACAACACATTGAAAGTTTGGAGAAAAGTTGGACAAGATCTTTTGGTTATTCAACATTCACAAATTTCTAAAAAACCATAGAATCCCTACAGTATAGAAACAGGCCATTCGACACACCTAGTCCACACCAATCCCGCCAAAGAGCATCCCATTGCTAATCCACCTAGCCTACACATCCCTGGATACTATGGGCAATTTAGCATTGTGAATCCGCCTAATCTGCACAACTTTGGACTGTGGGAGGAAACCAGAACACCCAAAGGAATCCCACATAGACATGGGGAGAATGTGCAAACTCCAATACTAATGCCAACGGACAATCTTCCCAATGAGAGCACAAAGTTAAAATATATATTCGCGATCCTTTTGAGCAGTCATGCACAGGGATTGTAGGCTAGTTGCATTATTCAGGGGTGAATATAGAGTAGGGAATAGGTCTGGGCGGTTACTCTTCGGAGGGCCAAAGGGCCTGTTTCCACACTGTAGGGATTCTAATTCTAACAGCACATATTCTGTTTCTTAATTTTAACTATCTAATGGAATGTATTCTTAAAACTAAAGAGTTGCCACATTTACCAGTGCTTAAGAATAAGAAATCTGGAAGTAAAAACAACTTTCTTGAGAGAAAAACATATTTTCAATATTCAATATTTGATTTAAGACATAATGGACTTCTCTCAAGTGAAGGGGAAGTTTTGCTGTCTATGTCTGTGTTCTTTTGTATTTAAACATAACAGGAGTTATCAGAAACAGAAATTTTCAGTCTACACATCAGTGTCTGTAGCATTCTTACTATATTTGTATTTGAGATTACATTCTTAAAAGAGATACATAGGCCCAATAATAAGGAAAATTAATTGTGATGTATACTTGTAGTCAATATGAGGCCAGTAATGTGATCTTTTTACCTATAAGATTACTATGATTTGGTGTCAACCACCCATGTTATGAGGTGCTGAGCTGTCTCTGTGCCAGATGTGTACTTGCAGAGTAAGCCAATTTTGAAAGACTTTGGGACATTTGGAACCTATATTGGTAGATTAAGAATTCAAATCAGGTGAATTGCCAGTCATCCTTCAATTCAATGGGTGATTATAAAATATATCCGCATAAAACAACCACTTTTCCTTTGTTTGTATCCTTTCTTTTAGTTCCTCTATTTGCAAGTTGCCATTTTTAAAAAAAATTGCAGGTGTTTGATAAAATAAGCTAAAGTACACTTTGTATTTGTACTTTTATAACATCTTTTTAAAGCTCCACTCCACCTGTCCTCTATGCATATATTTAATTTGTTTCATTACAACCCTCTTGCATCTTCACACATGTGTATGGGGCAGGTGTTCTTACATGGGCATGTCTGAAGATATATTGAGTTTTCTGATGAAAATTGTAATTCATAGTGATAACCAAGTACAACAGTTGCACTATCAGTGATGGTTCTGTCTGTATTGAACTGTTACATTTCCGGATCCCTTCTGAGCAATCATAGGGGTTACCTGCAATATGTCTGTACATCTGTGTACATTTGGATCAGGCAACTACTAACTTATTGCTTGCTGCTGTTGCAATTTTTATTAATTTCTCTTGAAAACTGGAAAAACAGAAAACAGGAGCAAGAATAGTCCATTTGGCCCTTATAATCTGCTCCACCATTCATTATGATCATGGCTGATTGTCCAACTCAATAGCTTATTCCTGCTTTATCCTTTGAGCCTTTTAGCTCCAAATGCTATATTTAACACTATCTTGAAATCATGTGATTTTTTCTGGCCTTGATTGTTTTCTGTGGGAGCAAATTCCACAGGCTCACCACTCTCTGGGTGAAAGCAATTCTCCTCATCTCAGTCCTAAATGGCTTACCCCATGTCCATTGACTGTGACCTCATGGTTTTGGACTTCCCCACCATTGAGGACATCCTTCTTGCATCTATCTTATCTATTAGAATTTTGTAGGTATCTATGAAACTCCTCCCTCATTCTTCTGGACCCCACAAAATAATCGAACTGATTGATACAACCTCTCCTCATACATCAGTCCCATCATCCCAAGATGGAGAGTCTGGTAAACCTTCACTGGTCTCCCTGTATGGCAATAGCATTGTTCCTTAGATAAGGAGATCAAAACTGCACATAGTATTCCAATTACGATCTCACCAAGATCCTGTAGAATTGTAGCAAGGCACCCCTTTTCCTTTACCCGAATCATCTCCTTATGAAGATCAATGTAGCATTGGCTTTCCTTACTGTCTGCTGCACCTGTATGCTTACCTTCAGGGACTGGTGTATAAAGACATCCAGGTTTCAATGCACATTCTGCTCTCAATTTGTAGCCATTCAGAAAACTAACTGCCTTTCTGTTGTTGCTACTAAAGTGGACAACTTCATTTTTGTTAACATCATACTGCATCTACATAGCATTTGTTAATTCACTCAGCGTATCCAAATCACACTGAAGTATCCCTCAGAGCTCACCTTCCCACCTTTGTGTCTTCTGCAAGTTTGGAAATATTATATTTAGTTCTCTCATTCAAATCATTAATATGTATTATGAATAACTGGGGTACTAGCACTGAGCCCTGCACTACTCCATTATTCATTGCCTGCTATTTGGAAAAAGACCTGTTTATTCCTATTCTTCACTTCCTGTCTGCCAACCAGTTTTCTGTCAGTTTTCATCTTAAAACACTAGCCAAACCAATGTACTTTAATTTTACGCATTAATCTCTTATATAGGATTTTGTTGAAAGCCTTCTGAGAGCCCAAGTAAACCACGTCCAGTGGCTCCTCCTCATCAACTTTACTAGTTACATCTTTTGAAGAATTCCAGTAGAGTTTTCAAACATGATTTTCCTTTCATAAACGCATGCTGACTCTGTCTAATCTTGCCACTGTTTTCCAAATGCTTAGCTATAAATTATTTGATAATGAACTTTAGCATTTTTCCCTGCCCCTTGCATCAGACTGATAGGTTTATAATTTTTCATTTTCTTTCTGCATGCCTTCTTAAAAGAATGGTCACATTAGCTATTATTGACTCCGAAAGCATTGTTCCCTGCCCTGCACAATCTTGGGAAATGACCACCAAATGCATTTACTATTTCTTGGGCCACTTCCTGAGAGTTAGCTTATCAGGGCCTGGGGATTTATCAGCCTTCAAATCCAATAATTTCCTGGCTAATATTGATGTTTTTCAGATCCTCCCTCTTACCAAACCCTGTGTTTCTCAACAGTTTTGGCTTGCACTCTAGGTACAGCAGTAGAATTACGCAAAATTGCCAAACAGGCAAGGTGACAAAAACTACACCAAGAACAAGCAATTGGAGAAATTTGGCATCACCACCAGCATCCCCCCTCCCCTCCACCAGCCCCACAATCGAAAACATTATCACTACGGGGAAATTGGTCGTCAACTTATTGGACCACTCCCTTCAACCAGAAGAGATTGAGGTTCTTAGCAGAGGGCTCAATTTCTGCCCCACCACCAAAATGGACCCCATGGGTCTTGCAGCAGACACTGAGGAATTCATCAGACGAATGAGACTCCGTGAATTATTTCAGGATGACAGCAGCAATCCCAATGAGCCCACTGACGAACAGGAAAAATCATCACAGAAATTCGTAAAGGAGCGACCAAAGATTTGGACCCCACCGGAGGGCCGCTGCCCTGGGCTTGACATGTATGCTCAAACCGTCAAGAAGTATGCAAATGCTAGATTCATTAGCCGCACCCACAATGTGAAGCAAAACATCATCCGTTCACAACGCAACGCCATCCATGCTCTCAAAACCAATCACAACATTGTCATCAAACCAGCAGATAAAGGATGAGCTATCGTCATTCAGAATAGGTCAGATTACTGCAAGGAGGTACACTGACAACTGAACAACAAGGAACACTACAATCAGCCAATCAGACTAAAGAGGACATCTGTGAACTAAAAACATTGATCAAGACTTTTGATCCAGTCCTTCAGAGTTCCCTATGTGCTCTCATCCCACATACTTCTCACATAAGTGACTTCTACTGCCTTCCAAAGACACACAAAGTCAACACACCAGGACGTCCCATTGTATCAGGCTATGGGACCCTATGTAAGAACCTTTCTGGCTATGTCAAAGGCATCTTAAAACCCGTTGTTTGGAAAACCCCCAGCTTCTGTCGTGACACTACAGATTTCTTTCAGAAACTCAGCACCCATGGACCAGTCGAACCGGGAACATTCCTCGTCACAATGGACGTGTCACCACTCTACACCAGCATTCCTCACATTGACGGCATCACACCAACAACCTCAGTATTCAATACCAACAACTGCCAATCTCCAAGCACTGTCCTACAACTCATCCAATTCATCCTCGACCACAACGTTTTCACCTTTGACAACCAGTTCTTCATCCAAATACACAGAACAGCCATGGGGATCAAATTTGCATTCCAATACGCCAACATTTTTATGCACAGGTTCGAACAAAACTTCTTTTCTGCACACGTCCTCCAGCCAACACTATACACCAGATATATTAACAACATTTTCTTCCTCTGCACCCATGGCAAGGATATCAACGAGTTTCATCCCACTATCGGACTTACCATGCACTACTCTTTAGTATCTGTCTCATTCTTCAACAGATGTATATCCATCTATGATGCGCACCTCAGCACCTCACTCTACTGCAAACCCAACGATAACCTCATGATGCTGCTCTTCTCCGGCTTCCACCCGAAACATATTAAAACAATCATTCCCTACGGACAAGCCCTATGTATACATAGGATCTGTTGAGATGAGGATGGACATGACGGACACCTGAAAGTGCTCAAGGATGCCCTGATAAGAAGACGGTATGATGCTCAGCTGATCGACCGCCAGTTCCGACATGCCACAACGAGAAACTGCAATGACCTCCTCAGGAGACAGACACGTGCACAAACCAATAGGGTACCCTTCATTGTCCAGTACTTCCCAGGAGCCAAAAGACTACACCATGTTCTTTGCGGCCTGCAACACATTATCAATGAGGATGAGCACCTTGCCAAGACCTTCCCTATGCCTCCACTTCAGATCTTTAAACAATCACCAAATCTTAAACAGACCATTGTTCTCAGCAAACTGCCCAGCCTTCAAGACAACATCGACCACAACACCGTACAACCCTGTCACAGTAGCTGCTGCAAGACATGTTGACACGGATACCACCATTATACATGGGGATACCACCCACCACATATATGGCAGGTACTCATGTGACTCGGCCAATGTTGTCTATCTCATACACTGCAGGCAGGGATGCCCTGAGGCTTGGTACATTGGTGAGACTGAGCAGACACTACGACAACGGATGAATGGACATTGCGCACCGATCACCAGACAGGACTCTTCCCTCCCAGTTGGGGAACACTTCAGCAATCTGGGATATTTGGCCTTGAATCTCCGGGTGGCCATCCTCTGGGCAGACTTTGGGACAAGCAACAACGCAAAGTGGCTGAGCAGAGGCTGATAGCCAAGTTGGATACCCATGGGGAAGGCCTCAACTGGGACCTTGGGTTCATGTCATACTTTAGGTGACCCCACTGCACTATACACTCCCTCTCTCTCACTCTCAAAAACACACACACACACAGACCCTCTCTCATACACAAACTCTTTCTCATTTCCACACACATGCAGCTCCCTGCACTCACCTCGACGCACGCATGCCCTCTAAGGCTTATACCACATCATACTCATACACATAGTTGACCAAGCTTACACACACGTTTTCACATGCACTTACACCTACATGCACACACTCACATATACACACCCACTCTGTCTCTCCTGCACACGCACACATATATAAGTTTACGGGGTGAATTTGTATTTGCCGAATTATTTTATTTTTCTCAAAAACTGCGTAAATCCATGCAAGATTCTGTAAGCCCCACTTTATAAATAGAATTGACTCAACATTGGTGCAGACTTTACCTTCACACATTTAATGCCTTGTCTGAGCGAAGATGATGTAATTCTGGGATTTGCATATTAAAGAACCTAAACTACCATATCCAATTCTAAAAAATGAAAGGATCAAAATTTGTTTAAGAACTATAACCTGGTGTTGGTGATTTTTAACTAAAGTTGTTTAATGTATCATTACAACTCCATGACACTGTAATCCTTTTGCTATAAATTCTGTGTCATATGGTATGTTCCACAACCACCTGATGAAGAGGTAGTGCCTTGAAAGCTAGTGCTTCCAAATAAACCTGTTGGACTATAACCTGGTGTTGTGTGATTTTTAACTTTGTCCACCCCAGTCCAACCCCAGGACCTCCACATCAACACTTCTGGTATGTTATTTGCATCTTCCTTTATGAACACAGAACTAAAGTAGATATTTAGTTTGTCATCCGTTTCTTTATTCCCCATTGTACATTCTCCTATTTATGATCTTAAAGGATCACTTCTTTTCTGTTCACATACCTATCAAAACTAATACTCTCTGCAACCTTATTCTCATACTCTATTTTCCCTTTTTTAATCAATCTCCTTATCATTCTGTGCTGAAGTCTAAACTGGTCTCACTCCTCAGATCCGTTGTTCTTTCTGAACAATTTGTATGCCTCTTCCTTGAATCTAATGTTATCTCTAATTTCTCCTGTAAACCATGTGTTGGCCAGCTTTCCCATTTTACTTTAGTGCCAGTTAGAATTGAACAATTGCTGGAGCTCACCCATCATTTGTTTGAATGTTTGGCATTGCCTTTCCATCATCATCTCTAAGTAATGTTCCCCAATCTGTCATAACCAACTTATACCACATACCATCATAGTTGCCTCTATTTAGATTCAGGACCCTAGTCTCAGAATCAACATTGTCCATCTTGATGAGGATTTATTTCATATTACGGCCATTCATCCCCAAGAGACCTCCTAGAACAACATTGCTAATTATTACTTTCTCATTACATAATGCCCAATCCAGGATGGCCTCTCTTCTCATTGGTTCTTCAACATTTTGATCTAGAAATCCATCTCATATTCACTCCAGAAATTCCTCCTTTATGGTATTGTTATTAATTTGATTCGTCCAATCTATATTCCGAATCAAGCCATCCTTAATTACACGTGTTCCTTTATCACAAATGTCACTACTTTTCTGCTTATTACCATTTCCAATGTTATTCTTCTTTGTTTAACTCTGGCCTTGATTTCTCTGCCATTCACTTTTCTTATTCTACTTTCTGTCGTTTGCTCTTGTCCTTAATTGCCCTTTTTCTAATTCCTTGCATAGGTTCTCATTCTCCTCCCTTTTTATTTTAAGCTTCCCCAACCACTCAAGCAAATACTCCCCATTAGGACATTAGTCCTGGTCGTATACAGGTGTAACCCAGTTTGTTCTGGTCCCACCTCCCACTGAACTGGTCTAATACTCAACGAATCTGAAATCCTACCCCTGGCACCGTCTGTGGCCAGGGATTCTTCAGATATATTCTGCTATTTCTACACGGACCAGCATGTGGCTAGAGGTAAGCAATCCCAAGGTCACTTTCTTTGAGGTCGTACAATTTAACCTATTTCCTAACTCTCATTTTTCTACTTTGTGGATCTCTTCCCTTTTATTCAATCTAAGTCAGTTGTAGCAAAGTTTACCACAACCATTGGTTGGTCACCTTCCCTCTTTAGAATATCCTGTTGCCACTCTGAGACATCCTTGACACTAGCACTGGTGAAGTATCTTGAAGTTTCATTTGCAGCAACAGAACACCTCTTTATTATACTTATAATTGAATCCCCAATAGCTATTGTATTTGCATGTTTTTTACTCCTCTTTTGTGCAGCCGAGCCAAATGTGCTGCAATGAATTTGGTTGAGAGGTTTTTCCCCTCAATATGGTAAATCTGTTTTGCAGGTTAATAGTTTTGAGAAACTCCTGCCTGCCAGGTCCTCTTGTTCTGCCTAGTGAATTCTCATTCCCTTTCTGCTTTTGGGGTCTTAGCCTGCGGTGTAACCAATTCTCTGTATGTGCAAAACTCTCTGCCTCTCAGAGGCTCCACAGTGTCTACAGCTGCCACTCCAACTCCAAGGCCAAGCTTTTAGGAGCTGTAGCTGGAACACTTCCTTCACACATTCTGCCCCAAGCACTGGAAATGTTCACGGATTCCATGTAGAGCACTCTGTGGCTTCAAGCTCTCCTGTCATGACTTACTCCTGAAAGTTAAAACGTTTGGAAAATATTTAATATTAAATACTCTAAGGCCATCATTCCCTCAGCCTCATCATTAAAGAATCAAGTCCAAGCAAAGTATAAACCACACAATAAAGCAAAATCATCTATCCCCTTCTGCCCCAAATTCTAACTATGCTCCGAATTCCCACAATCACAGTCACTCAGGGTATATTCTCTCCCAATTGCTCATGCGAAGTTCACTGTTCCTGGGCTATCAGAAGCACCTTTCTTCAAAAAAGTTGAAACGAGCTAAGATGACTCATACTAGTTAATCAACAGCTATTGATGCTCGATTCAGGCTTCAGGTAATCTTCCTTTACTTAGCCGGGTTAGTCATCTTAATAATCTTTCAATGAGACTGCTCAAATTTAAAGAGAAAAAAGAATCCCCATTTGGAGCTATGCTTCAATTTAGGAGAATGAAGGGACCTTCCACATCAATTATGTGACTTTGCTTTATTGATTATACTATTATCTATGTCGACAAAAAATGTTATTCTACTAATAAATATTATTTCTCAGTGATTGTGGAGTTGACTTGCAATTTTACAGACAAAAATACTTCCATTCCCTCATGGCTTTCATAGAGTCCTTTATCATATCCACGATATTATTATTGTTCAAAGAGTCATAAAAGAAAGAATGGATAGATGGAGAGTGGACATAATTTGCAGGCAAGGCTGATTATACCACAACAAAGATTACTTACAGTGTGGAAACAGGCCCTTCGGCCCAACAAGTCCACACCGACCCGCCGAAGAGCAACCCACCTAGACCCATTCCCCTACATTTACCCCTTCGCCTAACACTATGGACAATTTAGCATGGCCAGTTCACCTAACCTGCACATCTTTGGACTGTGGGAGGAAACTAGAGCACCCTGAGGAAACCCATGCATACACAGGGAGAATGTGCAAACTCCACACAGACAGTGGCCCAAGGCAGGAATTGAACCCGAGTCTCTCTGGCGCTGCGAGGCAGCAGAGCTAACCACTATTCCATAGTGCCGCCCCCAAATCCCAAGAAAAAAACTTAAATGTAAAATATTGTGCATGTATTGACCATTGACACTGTTGTCATTTTTGAGGATCCACTGACATACTTGGATAGATCAACTGAGTGCCATGGCATAGCCCATACAATGCCTCAAAACTATTTTAGCCTGTACAATCCTGTATAGGAGAAGAAAAACATCAGTAATGACAGAACACTAGTTAAATTAATGAGGCAGAACACTCAGCTGCATAACCAATAGCCCACTCCACAAGAGTAACTTATCTTTAATTAGCATGAGTGTAAAACAGTCATCTCCTCATATGCTCAACATGTTTCCAAGTAAAGCTTTATTTGTATTTAGTTTCCCATACATTAAATCCATGAATGCAATATTATTCTTTAATAGTTTTAATCTTCTTCAATTAACTAACAGCACTGAAACACATTGTAATGTTGATTAGCCTTCACAGAGGAGGGTTTTGATTGGATAACAGCAAATGTCATTTACAGATTGAAATGGGTCAGTGTGTTTTTCTAGAGAGTGATAAGTGTCAATGACTGTCAATCAACTTCAGCCATTCAAAACGTGAAGAAAATGAGGAATCTTCTTCCTTCAAGTTGTGAATTTTTGTTTAGAAAATTTCCAAATTACAAATTTTATTTGTTTTCTTTATTTTCCTTTTATTTTCTTAAATTAACCTTTCTTCTCTTTCTGTTCTGTTTTGTGTTTGACTTGAAATTGAATTCATCTATTCTCAATCACTTTTTCTCAATCTGTTTATTTTTCAATCCTTAAATCACAATGGTGAGGGAGACCCATTGTTTGTACCATTAATTTACAATATCTCAAATGCCCTTTGTCCTCACTGGGATGTTATTTCCTTGTACATACAAAAACTTTGCTGATAAAATAATTTAAAGCCAGATATGTACAATCAAAACTAACTTAATAAAACACAATAGAAGTGTACATCTCACAATAGCTGGTTGTAAAAGTGACTTAAGTAAATCTGATCAATTGTCCTAAAATGTCCATGAAAGTTTTCATTAAAACTCTAGTTGTTTTCTTAGGAAGAATATCTTTCATCTCTGGAGAAAATGGGAACTGTACTGTTTGAGCTGTCTTCACCTGAACCATGTTGGGACAAGTGTTGAGGTAAATTATTAAACTAGTGGTAGAGAAGGCTTTAATCTAAATAATAGTGTGAGAGTTCAAGTGAAGGGACAGACAATAAATTCAAAGGGAGAGGACAAGAAGAAAAGGCAGCAATAATGGTAATCTAAGCATGGCAGGGAGGGACAGAATTAGAAAACTTAAGAGTGTGCCAGCAGATAAGGCCAGGGACTGCTAAAATAAGTCTTAAAAAAAGAATGAAAGGCTCTGAATCAAAGTTTTCATAGCTTTTGTAACAAAAGAGATGAATTGTCAGTGCAAATAGAAATAAGTAACAGTGAACTCTGATATTGTATTCATCTTGTGGAAGAGAAGTGTAGGTCTAAGACCACTGTTTCAAACATAAAATCAAATCTGGCTAACATGAACTGGGAATTTAGATTAAGAGATAGGTCAGTGAAGATACAGTGGTAGTTGTTTAACCTATCACAACACATAACGAAACATTCCAGTGAGAAGCAAGATTCTCACAAAAGGGTGAACCATCTGTGATTACTAAAGAAATTAAAACTTAGTATTAAATTGAAAGACAAAAAGTACAATTCCATGAAGATCATCAGACTGGAGGCCTGTGACCAGTGGAGTGTGACAAGGATCAGTGCTGGGCCTACTGTTTTTTATAATTTATATAAATGACTTGGATGTGAGCATAAGAAGTATAGTTAGTAAGTTTGTAGATGATACCAAAGTTGGAGGTGTAGTGAACAGTGAAGAAGGTTACCTCAGATTACAAAGGGATCTTGATCAGGTGAGCCAATGGGCTGAGAAGTGGCAGATGGAGTTTAAATTAGATAAATATGAGGTGCTGCATTTTGGGAAAGCAAATCTTAGCAGGACTTATGCACTTAATGGGAGTCCTGGGGAGAGTTGCTGAACAAAGAGATTTTGGAGTGCAGGTTCATAGCTCCATGAAAATGGAGTCGCAGGTAGATAGGATAGTGAAAAAGGTGTTTGGTATGCTTTCCTTTATTGGTCAGAGTATTGAGTACAGGAGTTGGGAGGTCATGTTGCGGCTGTACAGGATATTGGTTAGGCCACTGTTGGAATATTGCGTGCAATTCTAATCTTCCTATCAGAAAGATGTTGTGAAACTTGAAATGGTTCAGAAAAGATTTACAAGGATATTGCCAGGATTGGAGGACTTGAGCTATAGGGAGAGGTTGAATAGGCTAGGGCTGTTTTCCCTGGAGCGTCAGAGGTTGAGAGGTGACTTTATAGAGGTTTATAAAATCATGAGGGGCATGGATAGGATAAATAGACAAAGTCTTTTCCCTGAGGTGGGGAGTTCATAACTAGAGGGCATAGGTTTAGGGTGAGAGGGGAAAAATATAAAAGAGACCGAAGAGGCAACTTTTTCATGCAGAGGGAGGTATGTGTATGGAATGAGGCGGAGGCTAGTACAATTGTAACATTTAAAAGGCAGCTGGTTGGTATATGAATACGAAGGGTTTGGAGGGATATAGGCCAGGTGCTGGCAGGTGGGACTAGATTGGGATGGGATATCTGGTTGGCATGGACGAGTTGGACCGAAGGGTCTGTTTCTGTGTGGTACATCACTATGACTCTATTAGTAACAGGTTAGAGGGCTGAATATAAAATAACCAACAAAATTATTAAAATAAAGTAAGGTGAATTAGAGTCTGTGAGAAAGCAAACGAGAAATATTAAAACCAATATTACATCTTTCTACAAGTATTTAAAAAGCAAAAGAGTAACTAAAGTGAGCACTCATCATCTCAGAATGAGTATCTGGAAAGTTAATAGAATCATTGAGATAAACAGCACGGAAACAGACTGGCAGCATCTGTGGAGGGAGAAACAAAGTTGTTTTGAGTCTGACTTGACTTATTCAGAACAAAGAATAAGAAACCTAATAAGTGTTTGAACATGTACCTGAATGGACTGTTGAGCTGATGTAGAATTTTGTGCTTCACATTTGGCCAATGTTCATATAACCAACCCTGTAATAAGGTGACATGGCACAGTGAAACAGAAGAAAATATGGCAATATGTTTACAAAAGCACAGCAATAGGCAAAGTACCCTCCATTCTGTCTTCGTGCGATATATCATTTATAATGCGCAGCAACAAAGAAAACCTTGACAAGCCAACCTTTTAAGATGCTGTTACATGCATGCTCAGTTTCCTTGACAATCTTGGATATTGTAAGGTTTAACCAAATGTCATGACTATATTGACTTGCTCTGCCTTCTTCATCCATGCTGCTACAACACAATTCTTTTTAGCTGGAGGGCCCTCATGCCAAATAGGGCCACTGTTCACTCCTATGTCCAATGGCTGTGTCAATACTGGCACATGAAAATACTGTCATTATTTTATGCATGGGCATAGCAATAGAAAAGTTCCATGAAATGTGGGCAAATTTGTGCACAATTACACACAAAACCACACAAATCAAATCACTTTACAATATATCATGGATTGTAACATTTCATGGTGATGTAACAGCTTAACATTAGCCAGAATTATTTGATTCAGTAGAGCAAAGCAGACTGATCTGTGAACCCTCCACTCCTTTGTTGGCTTCCATACAAAATCATTCTACATGTTTTCCTCTGCTGGGTTCAAACAATGTTGCGATAATGTTCCACATCCTGTTGCCAATCTATGTGGTGTGTGTCCTTTGCACACGTAAACATTATTGTTGCTGTCCTTAAGAATGTGATTACTTTTAAAGCAGAACTGGTAACTTCTGCAATTGTTACACTCATTGCATGTCTTTCACATGAGGTGCTGACTTTGTTAATTGACTTAAAACTCTGATTCCTTTGCTTCAGATCCTCCTCTATCAATAGCTGTAGCTGAGATAACATGAAACAAAGTTTCCTTGTCTTTTTTTGACTAGACTTACTTTGCTACAACCATTAAAATGTTTGAAGAGGCAATGTTAATAGCCTTGTGCACAGTAATTGAGAAATATCATGTGGCAAAATGTATGAGCAAACTACATGAGAAGCAGCTCAGCATGAATTATTTTAAACATCAGGGCTCCCCCAACAATACCAGATCCAACTTTGCAGTCTCTACTAAGCAGAAAAGTTTTTCCTATCTACCCTATCATTGCCCCCCATAATTTTGTATTCTTCAATTACAACCCATCTCAGCCTTCTCTGCTCAAAGGAAACACTGGTGAAATCTTATTCTTTATCTTCTGCTCATTCTGACTACTTCACTCTGATAAGAAAGAATAAGATGGAAGTGCTTTTCTAGGCAGAAAGCCTCAATGACATTCCTTATACAGCTGTTTACTGCAAACTGTTTTTACATTTCAAGCAGCAGTGTGGAAGGAATCTGATGCAAAAAGTTAAGGACATAGTCAGTTGAAAGCCATGGACACTTAGAGCTATTGGGTAGTTGACCTATGCAGCTGATGGGGCTTTGAATCAAAAGCAATAAAAAAAAATTGTCTTGCAAAACATACATGCTGAGGTTTTTTTTGCACAGTGTTCACTTTGAGAATCAAGTCTTTCCTGTGGTCATGGTATTGCACTAATGAAGATTTTGCTGTCAGAAACTGCTTGAGCAAATCAAAGACACACTGGTAGTTGTCTTGTCACACATAAATGATGTCCTTCATCAGCAATTCAAGGCAATTTCACCAATCCTCTTTATCTTGGCGCATTGAACATCCTAGATCTTCTCTGGATCTGGATGGAGTAAATAGACCCATAAAGGTATATCTGACTGACTTTGCCCTGGTACTTTATGATATTAATCACCATTGCTTGCCATCATGCTGTTGTCATCAGCAGCCAAAAGTTGTAGCCATGCCTTTGTCTTACCCATGACAGTAATATTATCTGCAAAGCAAATACAGCTAGGTACATACTCAATAACCTATCCACGTGTTGCTGATATAGATCTTGGTTTGCTGAGAGCTCAAATTGTAACAATCAGAAATAGTACCACCCAAAATGGGTCCTATATATTATGAGCTCTTGGGATTCCTCTCCTATATGAACAAACTGGTATCCATGCTTGTATCTGGTTTTAGAAAACATCTTACTTTATTTTAAAAGTTGAGATGGCTTAGATTGAGACATACACTTATTGTGTCATCTTTCTTTGAAAAGCACACAATGCAGCTACACCAGTGTGGTGTTCGACCTTCTGATTAGTATGATTTTGCCTAACATATTCAATTTTGCTTGAAGTTTCTCCAGAATGTGCACACTGCACTGCCTTGGAGGCGCAATTAATGAAGTTTCATCATCCTTAAGATGCAATGTTACACTATGATTAAAATTGCCAATACATCAAATCTAGGTATCGAAGTTCAAGATTGGTGGATTGATTTGATTGCATCATGCGTCTATTCCACCACAATGGATGTGATTTGAATCTCATAAATTGTGTCCGTACCAAGATCTATGAATACTGGTAGCCTAGCTATTTCTGGATCATTGGAATCTACCAGATAGAAGATTTCAAGAAGTCAAGATGAGTTTGCGTATTGGCATCACAGTGTCATTCTGTCAATTCATATAATTGGTGGTCTGTTAAATGCTGTGAAATAGTCTCTCAAAGGCTATACTATGGAATGTGACTTGCTGAGAGATTTGTCTTTCAGGATGCATAGTGACAGCTCAGCTTTTATGGCATGAGGTTCTGCCTTTTCAAAATGTATGATATTAATGATTCTATAGCTTTTGATTGGCTTCTACATCAGAATGATGTGTGAGGTTAGCAATATGGAGAGCTTGGACATCTTCTGAAATTTTCTTGGTTGAAATTTGCTTGGGAGGGTTTAAAGTAGATTGACAAGAGAGTGGGATCATCATCAGCAGGGAGGCAAGTGCAAGGCCAGAAGAAAATACAGTAATCAGAAATAGTAAAGTGAAGAGACAGGTCAGGCTGGAACGTGACAGGGAGCAAGGAATACCTGTTGGATAAATCGCATCCATTTCAATGCAAGAGGGCTGACAGGTAAGGCTGATGAACTCAGAACATGGATATGTACGTAGGATTGAGATATTATAGCCATTACAGAAACATAGTTAAGGAAGGGATAGGACAGGCAGCTTAATGTGCCAGGGTACAGGTGCTTTAGGAAGGACAGAGGTGACAGAAAGAGGGCAGGGGCAGTTGCATTTTTGATTAAGGCAAGTATCACAGCAGTAATCAGAGATGAAATAACTGAAGGATCATCCAGCAAGGCTTTGTGGATGCGGCTAAGAAATAAGAAAGGGATGTTGACATTATTGGGATTGCACTGTAGGCCTCCAAATAGTCAACAGGAATTAGAGGAACAAATATGCAGGGAGACTGAGGAGAGTTGCAGGAGCAATAGGGTTGTCGTAGTGGGGGATTTGAATTTTCCTAACATGTACTGGGACTGCCAGAGCATTAAGGGCTTAGATGGGCTACAATTTGTTAAGTCCACTCAGGAAAGTTTCCTCAAGCAGTGTATAGAGAGTCCTATTTGGGAAGGGGCAAAATTCAATCTACTCATGGGAATTAGGGCAGGATGGGTGATGGAGGTGACAGTGAGCAAGCACAATGACTGTAGTTCTATTAATTTTAAGATAGTTGTGAAGAGGGATAAAACTGGCCCACGGGTTCAAGTTCAAAATTAGGGCAAGGTGAATTTTAATAGAATTAAACAGGAGCTTTCAGGGGTTAATTGGGGTAGTTTATTTTCAGGCAAAAGGATCTTTGGCAAGTGGGAGGCCTTTAAAAGTGAGATAGCTAGAGTTCAAGGTCTATATGTTCCTGTGAAGATGAAGGCAAAGTTGACAGAAATAGAGAACCCTGGATAACAAGAGATATTGAGGCTTCGACAAGAAAAAAGGAGTGGCTTATGTATAGGCAACTGGGATCAAGAGAATCCCTGTAAGTATATCAGGGGTACAGGAGTTTACTGAAGAAGGAAATTGGGAAGATGAAAAGGGGGCACAAGACAGCCAGAGCTATGAAGATTAGAGTGAATCCAAAGAGGTTCTTTAAAGTATGTTAAAAGAAAAAGAATAACTAGGGAGAGAATAGGACCCCTCAATGACCAAAGTGGACATGTATGTGTGGAACTGCAGGAGATGGGCGAGGTCCTCAATGAATTTTTCTCCTTTGTGTTTACTATGGAGAAAGACATGAAGACTTGGAAACTTGGGTAAGTTAGTGACGATATCTTGGGGACAGTCCATATCAGTGTAGAAGAGGTGTTGGACATATTAGAATGTTTGAAGGTGGATTAAATCTCCTGGCCCTGACTAGATATATCCAAGGACACTGCAAGAGGCTAAAGAAGAAATTGTGGGTCCCCTAGCTGATATATCGTTACCACAGTTGAGGCCCAGGAAGACTGGAGGGTAGTGAATGTTGTGCCATTATTCAAGAAGGGATGCAAAGAAAAACCTGGAAACTAGAGACAAGTAAGCCTAACATCTGTGATGGGTAAGTTACTTGAGAAGATTCTGAGAGATAAGATATACATGCATTTGGAAAGCCAGGATTTTGATTAGGAATAGTTAACATGGCTTTGTGCATGGGAGATCATGCCTCACAAATTTGTTAGAGTTCTTTGATGAAATAACCAGGAAGGTTGAGGAGGACAGGGTGGTAGATGTGGTCTATATGGATTTCAGGAAGGCCTTTGATAAGATTCCACAAGGTAAACTGTCAGGATGGTTAGATCACATGGAATCCAGGGCGAGCTAGCAAATTGGATACACAATTGGTTCAATGGTAGGAAGCAGAGGTGGAAGGATGCTTGTCAGACTCGAGGCCTGTGACTAGTGGACTGCCTCAGGGGTCGGTGCTGGGCCCATTGCTATTTGTTATTGATATCAATGATTTGGATGAGAATGTACAAGGCATGATTAGTAAGTTTGCAGATGACACTAAAATAGGCGGTATTGTAGGCAGTGAGGAAGGTTATCAGAAATTGCAGCAGGAACTTGATCAACTGGAGAAGTGGGCCAAGAAATGGCAAAAGGAGCTTAATATTGATAAGTGTGAGGTCTTGCATTTTGGAAATCAAGGTAGGAATTTCATGGTGGAGAAAGTGAGGACTGCAGATGCTGGAGATCAGAGCTGAAAATGTGTTGCTGGAAAAGCGCAGCAGGTCAGACAGCATCCAAGGACCAGGAGAATCGACGTTTCGGGCATGAGCCTGAAGAAGGGCTCATGCCCGAAACGTCGATTCAGGAATTTCATGGTGAATGGTAAGGCCTTGAGGAGAATAGTGGAACAGAAGGATCTTGGAGTTCATGCACAGTTCATGCATGTATATCTTATCTCTCAGAATCTTCTCAAGTAACTTACCCATCACAGGTCAGTGCGCCAGACTACTACTGCGCCCCCTTTATCTGCTGGCTTGATGGTGAGGTGATTCCCAGCCCTGGTGAGTTTTCATCATTCCTCCAGACCTTCCCCTCACTGAGGACGAACGATCAATCCTCAGCAAAGGACTCACCTTCATCCCTCTCTGTCCACGCATCAATGAATTTAATATACGCCGTGACATCAAACACGTCTTCTGCCGCCTCCGCCTCCGAGCTTACTTTTACAATCAGGGCTCCTGCCCACCTTCCGAGGACCCCTTCGCCCACCTCCAACACACTGCATCCACCTGGACACACCACGCTGGCCTATTACCTACCCTCGACCTCTTCATTTCCAACTGCCATCGGGACATTAACCGCCTCAACCTGTCTATCCCCCTCACCCACTCCAATCTCTCACCCTCACAACGCGCAGATAAAGGGGGCACAGTGGTAGTCTGGCACACTGACCTCTACACCGCTGAAGCCAAATGTCAACTCAAGGACACCTCGTCCTACCGCCCCCTCGACCATGACCCCA
The DNA here is from genome assembly GCF_037043375.1 of Chiloscyllium plagiosum. Classification (NCBI taxonomy): domain Eukaryota; kingdom Metazoa; phylum Chordata; class Chondrichthyes; order Orectolobiformes; family Hemiscylliidae; genus Chiloscyllium; species Chiloscyllium plagiosum. The sequence goes on along the minus strand of NW_028270154.1, from coordinate 63,843,198 downwards.
CCCCCCATCACCAAACCATCATCTCCCAGTCCATACAGAACCTCATCACCTCAGGAGATCTCCCATCCATAGCTTCCAACCTCATAGTCCAGGAACCCCACGCTGCCCGTTCCACCTCCTTCCCAAGATCCACAAGCCTGACCATCCTGGCCGACCCATTGTCTCTTCTTGCTCCTGCCCCACTAAACTCATCTCTACCTACCTCGACACTGTCCTATCTCCCCTAGTCCAGGAACTCCCCACATATGTTCGAGACACCACCAACACCCTCCACCTCCTCCAAGACTTCCGTTTCCCCGGCCCCCAACGCCTCATCTTCACCATGGATATCTAATCCCTCTACACCTCCATCTGCCATGACTAGGGCCTCCAAGCCCTCTATTTTTTGCGCCTCCCGACGTCCCCAACAGCACCCTTCCACCGACACTCTCATTCGTTTGGCCGAACTGGTCCTCATCCTTTCACAATTTCTCCTTCGAATCCTCCCACTTCCTCCAGACCAAAGGGGTAGCCATGGGCACTCATATGGGCCCCAGCTATGCCTGTCTCTTTGTTGGCTACGTAGAACAGTCCATCTTCAGTAATTACACCGGCACCACTCCCCACCTCTTCCTCTGCTACATTGATGACTGCATTGGCGCCACCTCGTGCTCTCGCGAGGAGGTTGAGCAATTCATCAACTTCACCAACACATTCTACCCTGACCTTAAATTTACCTGGACCATCTCTGACACCTCCCTCCCCTTCCTGGACCTCTCCATCTCCATTAATGACAACCGACTTGACATTGACATTTTTTACAAACCCACACTCCCACAGCTACTGGATTACACCTCTTCCCACCCTACCTCTTGCAAAAATTTCATCCCGTATTCCCAATTCTTCCGCCTCCGCCGTATCTACTCCCAGGAAGACCAGTTCCACCACAGAACACACCAGATGGCCTCCTTCTTTAGAGACAGCAATTTCCCTTCCCACGTGGTTAAAGATGCCCTCCAACGCATCTCCTCCACATCCCGCACTCCGCCCTCAGACCCCATCCATCCAACCGTAACAAGGACAGAACGCCCCTGGTGTTCACCTTTCACCCTACCAACCTTCGCATAAACCAAATCATCCGCCAACATTTCCGCTACCTCCAAAAAGACCCCACCACCAGGGATTCTCCGTGACTACCTGGTCAGGTCCACGCCCCTCTACAACCCATCCTCCCATCCTGGCACCTTCCTCTGCCACCACAGGAAATGTAAACCCTGCGCCCACACCTCCTCCCTCACCTCTATCCAAGGTCCTAAAGGAGCCTTCCACATCCATCAAAGTTTTACCTGCACATCAACTAATATCATTTATCATATCCGTTGCTCCCGATGTGGTCTCCTCTACATTGTAGAGACTGGACGCCTCCTAGCAAAGCACTTTAGGGAACATCTCCGGGACACCCTCACCAATCAACCACACCGCCCTGTGGCCCAACATTCCAACTCCCCCTCCCACTCTGCCGAGGACATGGAGGTCCTGGGCCTCCTTCACCACCGCTCCCTCACCACCATTTGCCTGGAGGAAGAACGCTTCATCTTTCGCTTCAGAACACTTCAACCCCAGGGCATCAGTGTGGACTTCAACAGTTTCCTCATTTCCCCTTCCCCCACCTCACCCTAGTTTCAAACGTCCAACTCAGCACTGTCCCCATGACTTGTCCTACCTGCCTATCTTCTTTTCCACCTATCCACTCCATTCCCTCCTCCCTGACCTATCACCTTCATCCCCTCCCCAATTCACCTATTGTACTCTATGCTACTTTCTCCCCACCCCCACTCTCCTCTAGCTTATCTCTCCACGCTTCAGGCTCTCTGCCTTTATTCCTGATGAAGATCTTTTGCCCAAAACGTCGATTTTACTGCTCCTCGGATGCTGCCTGAACTGCTGTGCTCTTCCAGCACCAATAATCCAGAATTCATCAGTCAGGCATTGAGTATATAAATTCAGAAGTTATGGTGCAGTTGTACAGGATGTTGGTGAGGCTGCAGTTGGAGTATTGGGTTCAGTTTTGGTCACCTTGCTACAGGAAGGAAACTGAAGAAAGTTATTAAACTGAAGAAGTTTAGATTAGATTCCCTACAGTATAGAAACAGGCCATTTGGCCCAAGTCCACATTGACCCTCCAAAGAGGGACTCACCCAGACCCATTCACCTACCCTATATTTACTCCTGACTAATGCACCTAACGCAATGGGCAATTTTGCATGGCCAATTCACCTAACCTGCACATCTTTGGACTGTCGGAGGAAACTGGAGCACCTGGAAGGGGGTTGGGAAACTTCTAGAAGTGTATAAGATAATGAGTGGCATTGACAGGTTGAATGCACTCAGTCTTTTTACCAAAGTTGGGGAATCAATGACTAGACGGCATCAGTTTGAGGTTAGAGGGGAAAGAATAAAAGGGAATGCATATGGAATAAACTGCCAGTGGAAGTGGTTGAGGCGGGTTCATTAACTACATTTAAAAGGCATTGATGCCACATGCTTTACAGACATAATTATTATATGTAATCATTAAATTTGCAGACACCAGTGTGTCAGTTGCAAGATGGTGACAGAGTAGGACGCTCCAGCTGAAGCTCGGCCGCTCCAGCCAATTTTTTGTTTTCTTTTCTTCTCTTTTTCTTCCCTTTGACTCCGGCCTCGGCAAAGAATCCCAGCCTCTGGTAAGCAACAATTCACGGCCTCTGCAATGACTCCCAGCCGGATGCAATGGCCTACAGCAGTGGCTTCCCAGTGTAACATGAAAACCTCCAGGCCTCCCGTAGTGGCCTCTTTGTCTGGCATGATGACCTGTCAGCCTCCTGCAGTGGCTTCTCAGTGTGGCGTGGTGACTTCCCAGCCTCCTGCAGTGGTATCTTGGCGTGTTTGGTAACCTCCGAGCTCCTGCAATGGCCAATTGGCATGGTGTGGTGACCTCCCAGCCTCCTGCGGTGGTGTCTTGGCACGGCATGCTGACCTCCCAGCATGGCGTGGTGACCTCCCAGCCTCCTCCAGTGGTGTCTTGGCATGGCGTGGTGACTTCCCAGCCTCCTGCGGTGGTGTCTTGGCACGGCATGCTGACCTCCCAGCATGGCGTGGTGACCTCCCAGCCTCCTCCAGTGGTGTCTTGGCATGGCGTGGTGACTTCCCAGCCTCCTGCGGTGGTGTCTTGGCACGGCGTGGTGACCTCCCAGCATGGCGTGGTGACCTCCCAGCCTCCTGCGGTGGTGTCTTGGCACAGCGTGCTGACCTCCCAGCATGGCGTGGTGACCTCCCAGCCTCCTCCAGTGGTGTCTTGGCATGGCGTGGTGACTTCCCAGCCTCCTGCGGTGGTGTCTTGGCACGGCGTGGTGACCTCCCAGCCTCCTGCAGTGGTCTCCCAGCGTTGCATGGTCACCTCCCAGCCTCCTGCAGTGGCCTCCCAGCATGGCATGGTGACTCTCAGCTTCCTGTGGTGGCCTCCCAGCATGGCGTGGCAAACTCCCAGCCTCCTGCAGTGCGCTCACAGCGTGGTGTGGTGACTTCCCAACCTCCTGCAGTGGTGTCTCAGTGTGGAATGTTGCCGGCGTGGTATGGAACCAGGACCCAGTGCGGACTGGAAACCATGTGTCAGTGTGGTCAATTGTACTGAACTTTTATTTCTTTACTGCTGGGCATTTTACTAATGTATCATCCAAAATTCTTTAATTAAAGAAGCTGTGACTAGGTACATTTGTATCTAAGTCAGCACTGTAATTGGTGATATATATATATTTTTCAATATACTTATTGAGTATATATGACAATAAAGGCTATTCAATCCTATTTTATTCTAACTTTAAGCAATTTGGTAAATGAAAAAGCATGCTAATAGTATGTCATGGTTTGAACAATCCTCATAGTAAGATGGATTATAAGAAATTTATACCGTCAGGCCTACGGCACAACGATTATATCATGAGCATGTCTCTTCAAGATATACTGAAATACTGACCATGAAACGTAACACAACAATATTCAACCCCCAAGGGAAATCTTTCTAGTTCATGTCGAGGAGGAACTTGTATCAACACAAAGTTTTAAATAATGGAAAGGTAATTCAGACAAACCAAACTGTGGTATGATGGAACAAATTTACAAAGGAGGATGGTGATCATGCTATTCTGATACAAATAGAGTAGTGTAGCAGAACCAACCAGAGAAAATCACGTAATGGTGCAGGAGTGAGACATTACACTACAAAGCTTTATTTAGTGTAAATAAAGAATATTGCAGTACTCAAGACAGTGGGAGAGCCTTATAATCAGATAAAGATGAACTGGGGATGCCAGAGACTCAGCGAAAAGGGAGCAGCCTCAAAGAATATAGGTGTAAGCATTCAATGCCCAGAGAAACAAAAGGCGATATGGTGATGCGCCTTAAGCACACTGAAAGCAAGAATCATCTTAAAGCACAGGCCACTCTTCATTGAATAGGAAAGCTCCAGAACATGTACAATTGCAGCCAGAAGAAATAATCCTGCAACTAACATGTAACTATTCATGGTTCCCTAAAATACTGCTGGGAAAGATTTCTTCATTCCATTCTTGGTTAATGTTGTGGTTTGGTATGCATGGTTAAAGCACAACTTGCCTGGAGTTTGGAGTTCATAAATGACAGCATAGGAATTAAATCAGCATTGCGTACTGATTTAGTTCATAATTTCACTGCTGGTATTTTATCAATTGTCATTAGACAACCAGTGAACCAGTGACTTACCTTTATTGTCACGTGCTCCCGAATGCATACAGTGAAACCTTTGCAGTGTCGCCACTATTGGCACCACATTAGGTATAAGATACCTCGGTGCAGATACTTAAGAATTTGGTACAGCATTGAAATAATAATAAATAAAAGTCCAGCATAAGAATAAAAAGTATTTAAAAAGTATTTAAAAAGTATTGAAATTACAGTTCTTTTCACCAACTCTGTGACAGCATCTAACCTCCACAACACACCGGGCCAAGTTTCCAGACCATGCTAGGCTTCAAAACTCAATGTTTCTTCTTCAGTCCAAACGACCCTACCTCTCCATTGCAGCCTCCGGTCCGAGAGTCGCCTCCTCACGATGGGCCTCACATCTGTTTCTCACCTCCACAACATTGCATTGGCTGCTGACATGGGACTCGCCTCCTGTGCCAACCTCTGCTCAGGGACTCGCCTGCCACCGCGGCCTCCAATCCGGGGCTCATCTCTGGGACTTGCTTCCTGAGCTGACCTCGTCTGGGGCTTGTCTGGTGCTTGTCTGCAACAGCCTCCAGTCTGGGAATTGCCTCCTCCATTCCCCTCCAGAGTAAGTTTAAGAAGTTAAAGTTTTGAGAAAAAATACTACAGAAAAGAGAAGAAGAAAAAGAATGGGTAGAGCAGAGAAACTCTGGCTGGAGCATCTTATTCCGCCAAAGCAAATCCTTTTATCAAGATGACATACAATACATTTCCTAACACATATGTACCCATATCAAACCTCACTTATTCTTTATGTATCCATGTGATGTCCTAAAAACTGGCAGTATTCAGAATACTCTAACATCTACAACTATTTTAATGATTCCCTGCAAGATCACTTGGGGCCAATTTACAAATTCATTTGGAGAGTCAGAGTACCTCAATGTTAATGAGACAGCCAGCCCCAATCATGCGATTTTCAAGGCTGAATTTTTCAATCCGTAGTCTAATAATTTTGTAAAGGGGAAGACCCGAATTGGTCCAAAGATGGGTTTGGTGTCAATCTATTGACTCCAGACATAGTCTGGTGACAGCGGTTTGTGATGGAAGGCAATTGCTGTTGTCTGGAGGAAGCTAACAGGCAGGAGATCAGAAGGCCAGTGACCTTGCTGTTCAAACACTCACTCCTTAGCTGCATGAGAACTTAATTTTGTCTATTCCTTTTTTTTATGTAGAATTATTCATTAGAAGCCACAATGAATTATGCCCCAAATTGCTGTGCACAATATGTCTCGGGTCCATTATTAGATTTGAAAATTTGATTGTGTCATTCCCAAACCCACTAAAAATGCTTCAAAAAACTGAAGAACAGGTCATCAGTGATGTGTAGGTTGCAAGCTTCATTTTCTCTATCCCCACATAAAAAATTACAGCATATCACAGAGGCACCAGACAACTAACACACTCTTGAATTATTATTATTATCAGAGCACATCTGCACTCGCTCAGAGACAATACCCTCAGAGTCTTAATTTTTTTTTGGAGTTGCTCTTCTAACAGGTAGCATTACCATACTCTGATGAGAGGAGTTGGTACCAAAGCTGATAGTACAACATTACAACTCTTCACCATGATCACACATCACTGGGTTAATGTTATTGTAACCCCATTCCTGCATTATTCTTTAAACAACCAATTGAGACATTTCTGGTCTGGAAACAATTCAAGAATTCTAGCTGGGTGACGTTCGTTGACTCAACATTGAGACAAAATAGGTTAAAGTTTCCTCCTGATATTAATTATCCTCCATTTTATATTGGAGTCTGGATCACTTAAAGACTGCAGTAATCTGCATCTAAACTTTACTCAGAGCAGGATGTGCAAAGCAATGTATAGTGAGAAGAATTAGATCCACTGTTCCGTTTGATTCTGGCTGCAGCATGTCTGAACGTTATATCTGATAATAGATAAGGATTGCTAACCTTGGTTTGCTGAAAGGAGCCTTTAACACATCAGACATTATTAAAGGCATCAAGCCATATGTGGATAAAGTGGAGAATATGACATTGAGAGTAATGACCAGTAATTGTCATACTGAATGTCAGAGCAGGTTTAAATGGCTTAATGGCTATTCTTACTTCTAGTTTCTACATCATGAAGTTATAAAATGTGGACTATTAATCTGCAATCCATTAATTGATTTAATACTATGGACTTCAGTTTGAAAAAAACAAAACATTTAAAATGGCTGTAAAGATTATCTGACCTACACTGAACGGACCTTGCAGAATTAAGGAATTGCTTCGTGGTCAACTTGCCTTTGCTAGTCCCTCGACTTTTCTGAAAAACTTCAGACACTTCATTCAGGCAGCCATTTTCTAATTGAAAAATGTTAAGCCAATTTAGGTGACTCTTTCTCAACCAATTTATCCAATTTTGGTTCTGATTTGGGTGCTACTAAGCAATTTAACTGTTTCAAGCCAGATGTAGGCGGGCTTTCCAGGGTGTGCACTCTCCTGAATGCTGACCTATGGGTTCACTCACTCAGTTTAGGTCTCCTGGGACTCTTTTGCTGTCTTGAGTCCACACACCAGCAGCAACTACAGTGGCCAGCCTGGATCTTGAAGAAAATGTTAAATGTATGGCTGAGGCTTGTCTTTATGTTAGGGTTTGCTGTGGGCTGACCTACAGTTCCTCTGTTCAGGATATGTCCTGAGTGAGGCTATGCAGTTGCCTTCACTGAAGTGGTGTTCTCCAAGCTCAGTTGGAATAGTGAGGATGTCCGCTTCCATCAGAATATCTTGGAACTTACTTGCGCCACTTGCCACATTTTCCCATGATAAAGCCAGCCATAGTGCCTGTTTGAAGTCCAGTTGGGCTTCAGCTACTTTGTTAATCTCACATACCAAAGAGTCTCTTAGCATCTCATTAAGGGTCAAATCAAAGTCACATGCCTCTGCCAGCTATCTTAAAATCCCGATACGGATTCCCCTGGTTCTTGAATTGCCGCATAAAACCGATAGCATGTCAGATTTAGAGGAGACTTGGAGTCATAATATTCCTTACCTAAATCTGTCAACTCTTGAAATGTTTTAGCATCTGGTGCCTCAGAGAGAATTAGGCTCCTAATAACCAAGAAAGCTTCCAGGACAATTAGTTTTTGCTTTTCATCTGCCCCAATATCATTTGCCTGTAAATAAAAAGCATTCTTTCCACATATTGGGCCCAGTCTCAACAGTAGAATTGAACAATTCAAGCTTCCCAGATGCCAGAAATATTTACCCTAACTCAAAGACAACTGTTGCGAGTGAATTTCTTCAGGAACGTGTTTTTCTCTCATTGCCACCAAAAAGACTCCACAGAGGTCAGTATCCCATCACTTAGTCACCTTTTATCTACAAGTAGAGAGTCCAGCTCTCTCAGAGCCAGCTCTCAGAGTGAACAGAACCTCTGATACTCCTGTTTATAGCTATCAGCCAGGGCTTCCTGACTGGACCAGATTAACAGCTCCAATTAGGGGAACTCATATTCCACTAGGTCCCCGGCTGACCTGGTTACAATCACTACATATGCGAGCTGATTCTATTTTCTAGACTGAAGTCTTTATACCTTCATTAGTCTATTGAAAACAATGATTTACTAATAATGTTTCGCTAATCCCTATGAGTCATATAACCTTCACACTCAAACGTTCCACACAAGCGTGCAGTAACTAATGGTGCCACAGGCAGAAGGCAGATCAACAAAGATACCTCTAATTTTTTTCAGATCCATCTTTAATATTATTGCAAAAATTTGGTTCACAGTTGATGTGTTTTGGAATATAACTTACAGTTTTAGAAATTAAAATTTTATCATTTAGAAAAGTTGACAAACTGGTATAACAATTATGACAATAAACAACAACTTGTTTGAGTTGCGGTCAGAGTTGATAATGTAAACGCTTGAACAATGAATGATCCATCTCTAATCTTGCAATGAAACAAAAGTGTCTAGACAGAAACTAAATATATCTATTAGTAAAATAAATTATCTGTTTGAATTACATAATCAAAAAGTTACACTAAAGGTAAAATAATTTATTTATATATGTTATGTATTTTAATCAACCCAAAGCATGCATCATTTCCATAGATATTGAGATAATGATTCAGTGTGAAATCTTGACAGGAAGGTTCTTTTACTTCATTTACCAATGTGTTTCCTGACAGAAGCAATCTGTTCAGCTGGAGTTTCGTGAAGAAAAATACAGTTGAAAGATTTGCAATGAAGTTTTTTTTGTTTAATATGTGAAATCTTGTGGTAAGTAATTGCTGGACACACTGATTTCTTCTTTAAATATTAATGATGACACTTTGTAACAATATGTTGAGTCAGTTTAAAGAATTTGTTCCTGCAGGACTTTCCAAAGTAGAGTTCTTGTCTGATCTGATGTTGCTTTTCCATATGGGAAGTCAACTGATTCAAAATAAGCTCTTCACATAAAAGTTGTATGTGAAACAATAGATGTGACATATGTATATGAATAATTTTCTTTCAAAAGTTCTTGGGGCTTGCAGCATCTTTATGAGATTTTAAATGACTGTATATGCTATTCTCATTCTGTGTGGTAACATGTAAGCTATTGTTACTTTTTTGTGTTTGCATAAGATATTTCAAAAATATATCTCAACACACTCAAATGTTATAGCACTATCATGATCGTGAAAATAAATATAATCTGCCCCTGATTCAGCATAAACTATGTTTCCAGATTAGTTTACTTTCAAAAACCCGATCAAAATGTGTGCTTCAAAATAAGTACAATAAAGCAAAGGGAACTGCAACAGTACAAAATATTACTCAGAAATAGTTCCTCTTTAAAAATTCTATGTGTTCTAAATTTATTTATCACTTGATTAATAACAGTTAAAATTTCTTCAGATTTACTTTAGCTAGACCAGTTAGAATGTAAAGTAAGGAAATCTTTTTTCACTGGACCTGGATTAAAGAATGAGGTCCAACTTTTTCGCAAAATGGAAACAAAGTGATGAAGTGGATGCGCAAAGACTTTTATGCAAAACCAAGGAGGAAAAACGAAGCCCATGATTATAAACTGAATAAGCCACAAGATAAACCTTTCTTTAAGAGTAATTTCTGGACACTGTGAGTTATTGACTTATGGAATAACTGACTGCCTTGCACATTGAACACTGACACAGTTTAAGCATTCAAAGGGAATTGGAGTGATTCCTAATTCAACATAGAGTAAAGGATATGGCTTTGGGATGGAAAAAGCACTTGGAGACTGGACTTGGATATGTAGATGTTCTGAGTGGATTGAATGATCTTTTCTTGTCCTCATGTTTAAATGTTATAATTTCAGGATTTTATAAAATATTTAACTTGTACAAATAGTTTTTCCTCCAATGTTTTGCAAGTAATTACCTTTGCAGTAATTTGACCTTGCCAAGTTACATGACACAGATTAATAAACTTGCTTTTAGTTGTCAGCAAAATTGATTAAACATGGACTAATTTCAAAATCACTAGAAATGCCAGATATTATACTCTGATAGACAGGGTAAGATAGTAGAAAACAATAAAAATAGAGTCACACAATGTCTCATCACTTGGCATTGGAGTCAATCATTTCTGGGAGTTTGTGTTTGGCTTTGTCAGGGAAAAGTCAATGATGACAAATTCTCAAGTTTGCATTGTCATGGAGTCATAGAATATTTCCCACGGGTGGAGGCCATTTGGTCTGTAAAGTCTCCACTCTCCAGTGTTTCCCACATTTCTGAAATTTTTTTCTCCATCAATTGTTGTCATCAGTATTGTCAAATCTGTTTCCATTACCTTAACAACTGGAGCAACCCAGTTTCTAATCAGATATTGCATAAGGACATTTTTGTCACTTCTGACAATCACCTTAAATCTGTGCTCTCTTGTTATTGACTTTTCAACCATTAGAAACAGTTTCATGCAATTTTCTATCAAAATTCTTTATGAAGGTCTGGTGACATAATAAGTAGCATCCCTGCCTCTAAGCCCCAAACCACAGGTTCAAGTCCCACCTCAAGGATTTATGGCCAGAGAAGATGTGTCCATAATGTAGCCAATCAGGTTGAGCATCAACTTATACATCCTTCTAACACACACCAATGACAGGCAGAGCTGGAGAAATCCATGGTCAACCACATGATGGAAAGAAATTGGTGCCTCTACCATTGCAATCCATAACTCCAGACTGCAACCTGTATATAAAAGTCTATGTCGTCACAGTAACTCAAGATTTATTGGTTTGCTCAGTTGGCTAGACAACCAGTTTGGATCAGATTTATGCCCACAGCACAGGATTTGATCTCCATTTCAGCTGAGTGGATTTGGGAACTTTCTCCTTGCCTTAAGATTTTGGTCAAGTGGATTGAACCGACCTTTCAGCAGAGAATTTGAGAACAAAAAAGGACCCCTTATAGGGTTTTAAGCACCTTCATCAAATCACCTCTAAAAGATAGTTTCCTAAATAGTTAGCAATAATGGAATCTCTGAACTAAGAGAAAAGCTATAATCAGTAATTAAAATATATAAATATTCAAGCAGAGGTAGTCTAGACTAATATAACTTGTTGAAAAATAAACTTTGTGTCTGTTAGGAACTATTCAATACAAAGATTTCAAGCTTATACAATGGATAAGCTCATAGTTTATTCGATCCTCTGAAATTCTAAACAACGGTCACCTTTTGAACTTCACTTAGACAATATCCACACACAGCTATCATTGTGTGACATATTTCTGCAAACTTTACAGCTATAAAACAAAGGAAATACTTTGTAGATTTTGACAATGGTATTTGTAATTTATTATAACTCACCAATTTATAAGGAAATCTGACAACCAATTGTAGGTCAGTGGAATGCTAGTGATTTAACTCCTTGTTGTTGCAACATTTTCATTTGTTACAGACTAGAAGGTACTATGTAAATTTAATGTTTGTATCAAGTTAAGATATTCAGTGATGTCTATAATCAACATCATAGCATTGTTTACATTTCCCTCTGTTTCTATAGAATGTTTTCATGGGAAAACTTGGTATTCCATTGCTATCGGATCAATTTCATAATTGGTCTGTATGATGTATGACAAAAAATCTCAAGCCTTGTTTTGAAAGGGAAGTAGACAAAAACTGGTAATGATTGGCCGGTTAGCTTAGTATCAGTTGTTGAGAAAACGTTAATATCTGTTATGTAGGATGTAATAGCAGAGCAGTTCATGTGATTAAGCGGAGTCAGTATGACTTCATGAAAGGGAAATCATAGTGATACATATAACCTTTAATAATATCCATCGTGAATAATAGCTGATGGCAATTGTGCAAGACTTCCTGTCAAAAATGAATGGGTCTGTGTGCACAAATTTCCACAGTCTAGTTGGAAAGTGGTAGGTAGCAATGTCTCTCATTGTTTTGGCCTCTGAACAGCACCAATTTTACTGTTCACTATGAGGTCTATGAGACTGGGGTCTGGCCATTCTTGTTGATTATTCCCAAACATCCCTGGTATATCTTGTGTAGAATTTTTTTTGTAATAATATATTGTCATCATTTGGGAATTTAGACTCTCAAGTGGAGTAGAAATGCATTTTAGTTTTCATAGAATCATAGAATTAGTGTGGAAACAGGCCATTTGGCCCAACAAGTCCACACTGACTCTCTGAACACTAACCCACCCAGATCCATTTCCCTACTTTATTGCTCTACATTTGTCTCTGACTAATGCACCTAACCTACACATCCCTGAACAGTATGGACAATTTAGCATGGCAAATTCACCTAACCTGCACATCTTTGGACTTTGTGAAGATCTAACCTGTTTTTATTTTCTGAAAGTTCAGAACATAATTTTGAATAATGAGTTCAAAATACCCTTTACAATAAATCATGTGATTTCATCTAAATCACCAGCAAGCCACTTGAGGAGAAAATTGATCAGGTATTCACTGACTTGAGCTTTATGACCGAGAGTAAGAGAGATGGAGTCAGATGCAAGTACAATCAGACAGAAGAGAATTGACTGCAGAGGTTCTGTTATTAGCAATTTCCAAGCTGTCAGGACTGGGAAGAAATCTTGAGAAACATAGAATCAGAAAAACAAAACTCCAAAAGTTTATGCGGTTTTCAGAGGGAGACAACGTACAAAGGTTTTTGAAGATGTGAGCAGAGGGAACCCATGTTGAACATTAAGTAAGCTGATTTGCCATTTTGATTTAAGGATTGAGGAGATTCATTGCTATTTTCTTTAGTTAATGTGCAGATATTTGCCAAAAGGAAACTAATTACAGTTTTGTTTATCAGCTGAATAAAAATGTTTAACATGGAGATCAAGGTGACTCTTCACTGAGGTTTGGAGTGTCTAACAAGATATTGCTGGGGTAGTGGAATGAACCTCTCTTTTCATGTTTGCAATGAGGTTGCTCCAGAAATTCTTGTCAAGTGTATGTAGCTTGTGTTTTGTTTTCTTTCACATAATAAATGTTTTGTTAAATTATATTAACAACCTCAGTGACTGACTTTCACAGTAAATTAAAGTAAATCTTGTGATCTGTCAAGGCAGGTGTCACTGTCCCTGAAATGAGGCACTAGTATAAAATTTAAGAGCAGTTCTGACCTTGATAGCCATTGATCTGAGATTGGCATCCAGTTCTCCTGAGCACAAGTCCTCATCCTGCAGCAGGTACAGTTTTGATATGATGGTTCAGGACATCTTTAATCTTTTGCAGCCTTGCTGTTCTGGAATTTCCACATAACTCCAGTAAAGCCTACAAACTCTGGTTCACAACATTCCTCTGTGCATCCTCGGCAGTTCATGTTCTATTGCTTTATCTTCTAAAGGTTTAGCTGGCAGGCATCAGAGGCTGCTGTTCTTTCAGAGCTTGCTGAAGCTCTTGTCTCCACTGTCTTGTTCTCATGTTAATTTTCAGTAGGACCAATTTCAATTAGTGAAGGAACGAACACTGCAGTTGTTGCATCCAAAGTAAAAGTAAACTTCCACTTTACCCACCGTCCCAGTTATTTTGTCACCTTATTGTGCAGTTGACTTTTGATTCATTATGGCAAGGTTCCGCCTTTATTTTTGTGTGCAACCCCTGAGCTCCACCTATGATTTAAGAACTCAACACCCTCCTCATTCTTCAAATTCTCTTGTGTTGCTGTTCCTGAGGCCCTGAGGATCCTTCAGCCTCTCCACCCTTGTTTCAGTACATTACTACTGTGCCCACATTACTCCCAGAGATTATGACTACCTTTGCTGTCCTACACTCTTCCTATACAGAGGTCAGAGTAATTTGAACACAACTTCAAGTGCTCCCAGACACCTATTCGCTGATGTCCCACTGTGCAATTGCTTACTATCATTCCCACAGTGATCGAGTAAAATAAACTCATCTCCAGATTTGATCTGTTCCTTTATTCAGGATGCTTTGCACTGCTATCTGATAAGCCTAATGGCCATTGGAAAACCCCTTTGACTGACTATGACCACCCCAACTGATCTTAACAACAATCTAATGATCCAATGTAGGTCCCTGGACTGCTTGTAGGTGACCTTGAGGACTGACTATGGTCAAATCCCTGGATTGCAAGGGCATGGATCCCCAGACGCAATTGGGACCAATCACTTGGCTGACTATGACCAACCTTCTGGACTGGAATAGATTCAGCCTCTTGATGGACTGTCACGGTTTGCCCTGACTGACTGATTGGAGTCCATCTTCATGCTACTAAGTAGGAGGACTGGGTTGTTGGCTCTTATTCCTTCAAGATTCTAAGCTTTATTCCATCACCACCTTCCACACATGAATACACCAGCAAGTCTATATGACATTATCATTGTGAGTTGTGTCAAAAAAGACTCCCTAGTATCAGCCCTTTCAGACCCTCACACCCCTCTATAACGCTCCGCTCATTTTTAGATTGCCGTGATTTATTTCCCTGCTACTAGGTGAAACGTCCATCATCCATAATGATGGAGCTTTCTGCTCGCTTCCAAACCATGAAAATCTAACTTTTGGCTTTATATATATGGAAAACAATAATTTTTATGTTGGAATGAAGGAAAGTAGAGTTAAAAATAACATACACTGAAATTGAGCATTCTTGGACTGAGATTGATTTTTAGCAGACATGAGGCAATTGCTCTACATGGGCTGTATGATGAAGCAATGCCTTTTATCAAGTTTTAAAATCCTGACAAATTTTCCAGCAAATAATTGGGAAGAGGATAATTGAAGAGCAGATAACAGATTGAACTGTAAATATAGTATGCAATCAAAGCTTAGCCTATCCTTGAAACATCAGTTGTACTACCTAATTAATAAGATTAATGTCACAGGGAGGAATTACAGAGGAATGTTTGAAACTGTGGTGAGATAAATTTGCCTATAAGCCATAACAAGAAAGGAAATGTCATGGTAACCCCACAGTGTTGTTACAATCTTGTTAGGGAACATTTAACATTGAAAATTAAATCCAACCTTCTGTTAAACAATTGAACTGCCCAAGATTTCAATTTTCTTTTAACAAAACAAACCTTATTGTATATAAAAGAATTAATAAAAAAAGCACTATTAACTTAACACAGTTTGTAACTATGTAAGTTATGCTCAACTGATTACTTCTTACTTCCCCTAAAAGTTAACTTTCAGATTAATGTGTTTTATAAGAGATTTACTTCTGTTGGGGGGGGGGGTCATAAGTATGCCACAGTCCTCTAGAGAATTCTTCTCAGTTCCAATTATTCTCAGAGGTAAAATGTGCATTCACACTTTCTTGGCTGTAAAGGCTCAGCTCCTTGTTCTGATTTCTTTTAATGCTTCCCAGCTAATCTTTTTGCTTTCTTTGTCACCAGATTCTGTGGAGGACAACTATAGATTCTTCTTCTAGTTTCAAACTAGGCAATCTTCAAGTTTCTATTCCCTCTCAAATTTCAGATCAAGATTAAGCCTCACTTGCATTCCACATGTTTTATAATGAAGTAAGTTTTATTTTTTGCTCTGCTTACAGAGCATGTCACTTTTACATTTACTTTACTTTGGTGATATTTTAGTGAACTGTAAATCAAACTAGGTCCAGACTGTAACTAACCATCTGAGCAAACACCCAGATAGTTTAAAACAAGAGTACCCCCCCTAAGCTGTGCCATCTCCTTACCGATGTTGTCTATTCTGGGATGTCCACAAACTTACTTTTAGCTTAAGTATGATTCATTTACAATTTCTTCTTTGATCTGATGAAGTCAATGGATTTTATAAACATTTGGATTTCACTAGTGCTTCCACACTAACTCCTAAAATAAAAGCAGTTCTCTGCAATGCCCTTTCTGCTAGGATTGCAGATATCACATCTTAGCTAAGTAAGCCCACCAGCCATTTTTCTAGCTTAAATTCTGACTTCATTAAACAAATATAGGTCATATTTTGAAATATTTCTTGAGGTTTTTCAGTATTCTCTGAAGCCCAGCATCTTTGGTATCTTGTCTTTATAGATAACAGAGTATAAATAACAGTGTATATTGTTTGTATTCCTATCAATCACACACTAAAGGACTAATCAATACAACATGGTGACAGTAGTTGAAGAACTGCTTGCAATTTTGAAGAACAGCATGTAGAACAGTGACAGTACCGAAGACATTTTGAGCACAAAGTGTGATAAAGTAACAGCTGATTGCTTATCTGGACTGCTGAAGGTACTTCAAGAGTCAAAAAGTTTAGCAGACTTCATGATAGGATTCTAGGAGATTAAAAATACTAGGTGAGCAGAGTAGCCACACAGCAGGCTAGATCAATGGTCAGACACAAGTTAAATAGCCATTGGATTAGAATTGCCGGCTGTTCTGTCAGCAGTCTAGAATTTGGAAGAACAGTGTGCTACTATTGCTGTCAGTGGATTCCTACATTGACTTGCTTTATGGGGCATGCCCTATCTGTCAGCATTGGAGCAGCCTTTCAGCAAATTAGCTGAGTTTTCAAACAAAGTAAAAGTTGGTTCTGGCTTCAGTACCCTGGGAGAAAGAAACCGAGCCTAGAGAAAAACAAATGAGCCTCAGGAATGGAGGGGATTGGGGAAGTTGGTGGGGGGGAGGGGGGAAGGGGTGGGGTGGTTGCTGCTGGCAGGGCATGGTGGCAGGAAGTAGCCAAGAAAAAAGGCCAGGTTTGCAGAAATACTGAGACTATAATGACTTCGCTCTCATCTACATACTTCGATTTTCTTGGATTCTTCCATTTCCCTTCAGCTACTTGCTACAAAATAATGCAACAGCTTATAGAACAGTAATATGCTACAACTCCTTGATGCATTGATAGTAGGAATGTGTTGCTCCTTATGTACAATATGACAACTCCCTTGAAGTTACCAATTGATCCAGGAAGCACAGAAATATCCATTGGT
This sequence comes from Chiloscyllium plagiosum, assembly GCF_037043375.1. Taxonomy (NCBI): domain Eukaryota; kingdom Metazoa; phylum Chordata; class Chondrichthyes; order Orectolobiformes; family Hemiscylliidae; genus Chiloscyllium; species Chiloscyllium plagiosum. The sequence goes on along the minus strand of NW_028270154.1, from coordinate 63,826,068 downwards.
AAAATAATTTGAATTCGTATTTCATGGAATCACAGAGTCCCTACAGTGCAGAAAGAGGTCATTCAGCCTATTGAATTTGATGTCTTATAATTCAAAAATTCATATTAAATTTTCATTTTCTTGTTGTTCTGGCAGCTTTAAAATGCTGGTTTATTCATAGCTTTCCTTTTGTTGCAACACTAATGATGTCTTTCATTCACTGGTTGAGAAATTACTCATTTCAGAGTCCCTGAGGGTTATTTTCTCTTTTAACAGGGGTAGTTGTAGTAAAAGATACATGGGAGCCAATTAATTGTTACTGGAATTTTTTCTGGTACTTCCACACAGGAAAGAGAGAGAGAAAGGTTTTTTTTTGGCTTCACATTGGCAGGCTGGTTGATTATTTGCTGTACTGGCCTGACACAAACCAAGGTCACATGGTCTGGAACCAATCAAAATGTTGTCAAGGAATTGTCCCTTAATTCAGAACCTGTTGAGTCTGAGCTGTCTGCTTTTAATCTCACTGTTCTACAAAAGAGAAACATTATACACAATTCATAAGGTGCTCCAGTAAAAATTAATTTTAAAACTGTCATCATCTCATTACATAGTCTCATTGGTTTCAAGTAGAATCTTCATTTCATTTGTTTCATCCACAGTCCAAAACTAAAGCAATTAAAAAGATGGGATCTTTGCAACAAAAGGAAAGCTTGAATAAACCAGTGTTTTAAAGCTGCCAGAACAACAAGAAAATGACAATTTAATATGAATTTTTGAATTATAAGACATCGATTTCAACAGGCTGAATGACCTCTTTCTGCACTGTAGGGATTCTGTGATTCCATGAAATGCGAATTCAAATTATTTTACCAATGGATATTTCTGTGCTTCCTGGATCAATTGGTAACTTCAAGGGAGTTGCCATATTGTACATAAGGGGCAACACATTCCTACTATCAATGCATCAAGGAATTTTAATATATTACTGTTTTATAAGCTGTTGCATTATTTTGGAACCATGGGGGATAAACGATCCAAAACATGGCACATTAAAATGAAGGAAGAGAGACAAAGGTGGACACCAAATGGTCAGAGTAAGAAACCTACACTCCTGGCTGACACAGCAGTTACTACCTTTGCTGTTTGTGTTCAAATGTCTCTGGCCATCAGAGTGCGTCTAAAAAAGATTAATAAACAACAAAATTCACAGCTGATCTTGGAGGAACCTGTGTGGGAGAGCAGCTAGGTGCATAGTTTTTAGTTGTAACCTTGCTGTATATCTACAACAGTGAGTAGAGTGGGATTTGTTTTGCTGACATGTTTTACTGAGATCTGTTTCAATTAAATTTTAAAAATATAAAATGCAGCTACTAAGTTAGACTGGAGCAGTTTTTTTTAGAGCAGTAAGACTGCGCTATTTTCTGTGGATTGTTAAGGTACAAATATGGCCTTTAGTAGAATGATGTGCTCTTCCTGTCTGATATGGAAGATTGGGAAGAGTTTCCATGTTACTGATGATTCTTCCTGTAGAAAGTGTCTTCGGTTGTGAATCCTATCATATCACTTGGAGTGGCAGTTAGAGGCAATGAGGAATTTACAGGAGCTAGGGACTGTGATGCATGGCAGTTATAGGAAGGGAGAAAAACTACAGGTACAGTCAGGTAGATGAGGTACCTCCAGGAAAGTAGGAGAGGGAGGCAGATAGTGCAGGCAGTGAGTTGGAGTAGTCCCCATCTCAAACAAATTTGTTTCAGAAAATATAGGGGTTGATGGACTCTCAGGGGAATGTAACATGAACAGCCAAGTTTCTGATAACAAGACTGGCTCTAATGCAATGAAGTGTATGGCAGGTTCCAAGCAATAGATTGTGATAAGGGACTCCCCAGTCAGAAGCACAGACAGATGTTTCTGCAGCAGACAGTGAGAAATCAGAATGATGTGTTGCCTCCCTGATGCCAGGATCAAGGATATCTCAGAGAGGGTGCAAAATGTTCTCAAAGGGGAGAGGGACCAGCAGGAGGTCATTGTACACATTGGAGCTAACGACATAGGAATGAAAAAGGATGAGATTCTGAAGGGAGAATTAGGGAATCAGGCAGGAAATTTTAAAAAATTGTCCTTGAAGGTAGTAATATCTAGATTATTTCCGGTGCTACAAGCTAGTGAGGGTAGGAATAGGAGGATAGAGCAGATGTATGCCTGGCTGAGGAGCTGGTGCAGGGGGGAAGAGTTCATATTTTTGGATCATTGGAATCTATTCTTGGGTAAAAGTGACCTGTAAAAGAAGGGTGGATTGCAGCTGAATTGGAAGGGGGCTAACATACTGGCAGGGAGATTTGCTGGAGCTGCTCAGAAGGAGTAAACTCATAAGGTGGAGGGACATTGGGATCCAGGGAGATAGTGAGGAAAGAGATCAGTCTGAGACAGGTAATGTTAGGAAAAGGAGTAAGTCAAACAGTCAGGGCAGGCAGGAACAAAATAGAGAATGAGGTAGGAATGATAAATTAAACTGTATTTATTTCAATGCAAGAGGCCTAACAGGGAAGGTAAATGAACTCACAGCGTGGTTAGGAACATGGGACTGGGATATCATAGCAATTACAGAAACATGGCTCAGGGATGGACAGGACTGGCAACTTAATGTTCCAGGATACAAATGCTATTGGAAGGATAGAAAGGGGAGCAAGAGAGGAGGGGCAGTGGTGTTTTTGATAAGGGATAACATTACTGCTGTGCTTAGGGAAGTTATTCCTGGGAATGCGTCCAGGAAAGTTATTTGGGTGGAACTGAGAAATAAGAAAGGGATGATCACTTTATTGGGATTTCACTACAGCCCCCCAAAGGTTGGCAAGAAATTGAGAAATAAATTTGTAAGGAGATTTCAGTTATCTGTCAGGATAATACAGTGGTAATGGTACGGAATTTTAACTTTCCAAACATAGACTGGGACTGTCACAGTGTTAAAGGTTTGGATGGAGAGGAATTTGTTAGGTGAGTATAAGGAAATTTTCTGATTCAGTATGTGGATGTACCTACTCAAGAAAGTTTACATCAGAGTGGTGCTGGAAAAGCACAGCAGGTCAGGCAGCATCCGAGGAGCAGGAAAATCGACGTTTGGGCAAAAGCCCTTCATCAGGATTGGAGGCAGGGAGCCTTGAGGGTAGAGAGATAAATGGGGGTGGGTGGGGCTGGGGAGACGGTAGCAAAGAGTACAGTGGGTGGATGGAGGTGATAGGTCAGAGGGGAGGGTGGAGCGGATAGGTGGGAAGGGAGATTGGCAGGTAGGACAGGTCATGAGGATGGTGCTGAGCTGGAAGGTTGGAACTGGGGTAAGGTGTGGGGAGGGGAAATGAGGAAACTGGTGAAGTCCACAGTGATGCCCTGGGGTTGAAGTGTTCCGAGACGGAAGACGAGGCGTTCTTCCTCCAGGTGTCGGGTGGTGAGGGAGCGGCGGTGGAGGAGGCCCAGGACTTGCATGCTCTTGGCCACGGGCGGTGGGGTTGATTGGTGCAGGTGTCCCGGAGATGTTCCCTGAATCGCTCTGCAAGGAGGCATCCAGTCTCCACAATATAGAGGAGACCACATTGGGAGCAATGGATACAATGAATGACATTGGTGGATGTGCAGGTGAAACTTTGATGGATGTGGAAGGCTGCTTTGGGGCCTTGGATGGAGGTGAGGGAAGAGGTGTGGGCGCAAGTTTTGCAATTCCTGCGGTGGCAGGGGAAGGTGCCAGGACGGGAGGGTGGGTTGTTGGGGCGCGTGGACCTGACCAGATAGTCACGGAGGGAATGGTCTTTGCGGAAAGCGGAAAGGGGTGGGGAGGGAAATAAATCTCTGGTGGTGGGGTCTGTTTGGAGGTGGCAGAAATGTCGGCGGATGATGCAGTTAATGTGAAAGTTGGTAGGGTGGAAAGTAAGGACCGAGGGGTTCTGTCCTTGTTACGGTTGGAGGGGTGGGGTTTGAGGGCGGAGGTGCGGGATGTGTATGAGATGCGTTGGAGGGCATCTTTAACTACGTGGGAAGGGAATAGCAATCTCTAAAAAAGGAGGCCATCTGGTGTGTTCTGTGGTGGAACTGGTCCTCCTGGGAGCAGATACGGTGGAGGCGGAGGAATTGGGAATACTGGATGGCATTTTTGCAGGAGGTAGGGTGGGAAGAGGTGTAATCCAGGTAGCTGTGGGAGTAGGTGGGTTTGTAAAAAATGTCAGCGTCAAGTCGGTTGTCTTTAATGGAGATGGAGAGGTCCAGGAAGGGGAGGGAGGTGTCAGAGATGGTCCAGGTGAATTTAAGGTCGGGGTGGAATGTGTTGGTAGGATGTTCGTAGGTAAAGAGACAGTTAGAAAATGGGAAGTCTTTAGAAATGAAGTAATGAGAGTCCAGACACAGTAAGTTCCTGTTAGGGTGAAAGGCAAGGGTGGTAGGTGTAGGGAATGCTGGATGACTAGAGAAATTGATGTTTTGGTTAAGAAAAAGAAGGAAGCATTTGTCAGGTAAAGACAGCAGAGATTGAGTGAATCCTTAGAAGAGTATAAAGGCAATAGAAGTATACTGAAGAAGGAAATCAGGAGCTCAAAAAGGGGACATGAGATAGCTTTGGCAAATAGGGTTAAGGAGAATCCAAAGGGATTTTATGAATACATTAAGAACAAAAGGGTAACTAGGGAGAGAATAGGGCCCCTCAAAGATCAGCAAGGCAGTCCACGTGTAGAACTGCAGGGAGATACTAAACGAGTATTTTGCATCAGTGTTTACTATGGAGAAGGACATGGAAGATACAGAATGTAGGCAAATAGATGGCGACATCTTCAAAAATGTCCACATTACAGAGGTGATGGTGCTGGATATCTTAAAAAGCATAAGGGTGGATACATCTCCAGGACCTGATCAGGTGTACCCTAGAAATTTATGGGAAGCTAGGGAATGGATTGCTGGGCCCCTTTCTGAGACATTTGTATCATTGATAGTCACAGGGAGGTGGTGGAAGACTGAAGGTTGGCTAATGTGGTGCCATTATGTAAGAAAGGTGGTAAGGAAAAGCTAGGGATCTATAGACTGGTGAGCCTGACATCAGTGGTGGGCACATTGTTGGGAGGGAATCCTGAGGGACAGGATGTGCATGTATGTGGAAAGGCAAGGCCTGATTAGAGATAGTCAACTTGGCTTTGTGTGTGGGAAATCATGTCTCACTAACTTCCAGGAGTTGTTTTGAAGTAATGAAGAGAATTGATGAGGGCAGAGCAGTGGACCTAATCTTTATGGACTTCAGTAAGACGTTCAACAAAGTTAGATCACATTGAATATAGAGAGAACTTGTCATTTGGATACAGAATTAGCTCAAAGGTAGAAGACAGAGGGTAATGGTGGAGGTTTGCCTTTCAGATTGGAGACCTGTGACCAGTGGTGTGCCACAAGAATCAGAGCTGGGTCCACTGCTTTTCATTATTATTACAAATGATTTGGACATGAACATAGGAGGTACAGGTAGTAAGCTTGCAGATGACATCAAAATGAGAGGTGTAGTGGATAGCAAAAAAGGTTACCTCAAAATATAACGGGATCTCGATCAGTTGGGCCAATGGGTCGAGGAATGGCAGATGGAGTTTAATTTTGATAAATGTGAGGTGCTGCATTTTGGAAAGGTAAATCAGGGCAAAACTTTTAAATTTAATGGTAAGGTCCTGGGGAGTTTTGCTGAACAAAGAGACCAGGTGGAGCAGGTTCATATTTCCTGGAAAGTAGAGTTGCAAGTTGATAGGATAGTGAAGAAGGCATTTGGTATGCTTTCCTTTACTGGTCAGAACGTTGAGTGTTGGGAGGTCATGTTGCAGCTTACAGGACATTGGTTAGGCCACTTTTGGAATATTGCGTGTAATTCTGGTCTCTCTCTGAGAGGAAGGATGTTGTGAAACTTGAGAGGGTTCAGAAAATATTTACAAGAATGTTGCCAAAGTTGGAGTGTTTGAACTATAGGGAGAGGCTAAATTAGCTGGGGCTGTTTTTCCTCGAGCATCAGAGGCTGATGGGTGATCTTATAGCAGATTATAAAATCATGAGGGGATGGATAGAGTAAATAGACAAGGTCTTTTCCCTGGGGTAGGAGACTCGTGTAATTCAATACTACAATTCTAACGTAATTTTGCAGGTTAATGCATCCAAAATAGTTTGGGCGCTTATGTTTTGCAGGAAAGGAAGATCAGCATCTTTATGCCAAAGCTTATAAGAGACTTGGGACCACTATTCCAACACTAAATGTGAGACCTGAGCCTTGTCCTTTGGTATAGTCACATTTCAGAACTGGCTGTTCATAAAGCAGTTCACTGCAGAGACTGACCACAAGTCACTTGAAATCATCTGATGCAAAGCCTTTACAAGTGCTCCTCCGTATTTACAGAGGCCTTTGGCAAAGAACAATTATGAATACCACTGTAAACCAAGCAGCAAATTGTTGTGTTGGACACAGAGTGGCTTGCCTAACCTGAATACAAGTACAGACATCTTGCTAGAATTACTTACCCAAGTTTGGATACTGGATTGAGCATAAATCTCATAAACTTTGGACAGCACAAATGCAAACAACTTAGAGATGGGATGACACATGACCTATCATTTCTCTGCTAGGTAATTATGGAAGCATGACCTGAAACCATACGAGGTGTAAGCAAATGTGCCTGCTACCTTTTCTCATATTGAAAAGAGTCTGCTATAGCCCAAGGGATGAATTTTACGGGTAATACCAAAGTTCTTTGTACTGATATTTCAATCCAATTACATCAAGGCCATTTATGATTAAATCTTTTAAAGATCATCACAACATTATCCAAAGTCCATCAGTACGGCTGCATGCATGACTTGAATCATCACATTGTTGATTTTGAAATGTAAGCAGACTGGATAAGATATTAATGCAATGCTACACCTCAGGGCTAGTCTTTTGAACTTGGGTGACTGATAAAATGAGATTCTTGTAAATCATGTTGATGTAACTGATGTAACATGACTCTGACATCAGTGAAAGAGAAAACAGAGTATAGAACAAGCACTTTGATACCACAATGGAGAGCTGTATTTGATAACCTGCAGTGTAACAATTTAAATCAAGAAGTTGAAAAGTACACAAGGATTTGAAGATTATCAGAAGCAAGCAGCCTCAGAGACAGTGTATGTGCCAATACCTACAGCACAGGGATGTTCCAGACAGGCATTGAAACGTGTAGATAGCAGTACAGTATGACTTAAAGTGCAAGTTAAAGCAGTCTTCACCTTACTAATTTTTTGACAGTAGGTGATGTACAGATGAAGATGAAGATGTCATATGAAAGGCATGCAGGCCCAGACCAACGTGATGTCAAGTTGGACAGAAGGGTTTATGCCTGAAACCTCGACTCTCCTGCTCCTCGGATGCTGCCTGACCTGCTGTGCTTTTCCAGCACCGCACTTTTCAACACCAAGGTCAAAGTTCTCAAACATTAGTAATTTGCTGAGGTTGCTGTGATATGCAACCAGACCATGGCACATGAGGTCATGACATCCAGTGGTGCGATTTTCAGATGATACCCTTTAGAAAGTGATACAATGTTTGTATGTGTGGACTTCATCTTATAGTCAAATAAGTAGGCCATACATTTGAGTTTTGTTAAAATTTTATGTACTTTTGAATTATATTTCATTTAATTCCTGCAACACTAGTCTCAACCACAATCTTGATAAATCATGCAAATGTTTTCTAATTACTGAGACTGGAATAACTTCACGAAGGCTGGTATCCCATCACTAAATCACCTTTTATTTACACATGCATAGTACATGACACTGATCAAGCTAGTTCACAGCTGCCTCCTAGAGTGAACAGCACCCCTGACGCTCCTGTTTATATCTGTCAGCCCAAACTCCCTGATATTTTCTTATCTTTTGTAAAATGGAGGATGTTGTGGAATCATTTTAAGAGACTGTAAGTGGAACTCACCAGAGGAGGTGATGTCACATCTCAAATGACCCGGGAGTGGTTGCGTAAACCAGCAGAATGAGACCTGTGCCAGTGTGCTTTTGTACTCATAGTATATATATTCCAGTTCAAGTTACAATAAAGACTGCATGCATTTAATGTTTATTGTTTGTATTCCTGTGTATCAGATATCAGACTAAAGGAACAAATATTACAACTGTCAGCCATTCAAGTCTACTAGACAATTTAATTATATCGTAACTGATTTCGTCATAAATGTACCAAACAGCTAAAAAAAAACAGGTTTAATGAAGAGTAGCGTGGATAATGTAATTCAAGGACTAACTTCATTCCTGTATTAATTACTCATTAATTTGAGAAAGCTACAGGCTACCTTATCTCCCCATGATGGAACAGTTCATTTGAGACTGATGGCAGTAATGAAGGAAAGTGAATGGACTCCAGAATATTAGCACAGATGATGTCAGCATTAACTAAATGAACTTAACAAGTATGCACTTGTTTGCTCCTGTGCAATATAAGATTATTAGCCACTCCAGCTAATCATATTAACAAGCCCAAACGTCTAATGTTAGTAACTTTAATATTTTTATGAAGAAATTCTGAACTTGACTAGTGATTTACTTTCAGTTGATATATTGATTATAATAAACATACAATTCCTGTGCATTCACAGTCACTTACCTCAAACAATTCTGATGAATGGAAGTTGCTGTATCGTCCTAGAGTTGAATGTAAGTCTAAACTGCATTGTACTAACAAGTATGCCTTTACTTTTTATACCACACCCACAACATGTCTAATTTTGGTCTCAAGATGTGGGGTACCATTGTTTTTATTTGAAAAACAATTGCCTACTTTCACCCAAATCTGTAGTTCAGCTATTAGGCATCCTTTGTTATTTCCAAATGGATTCTCAATGCACTACTTCCCTATTACATTTCAATATCTTTGGGTACCACAAATAAAGACTTTCAATTTATACACACCAAACGTTAAAGATTTTCAGTCTAACTGCCTACTATCTACAGGAATGCAATTAATTCTACGCCAGTTGTCTTATCTTGCACAATCTGGTCAGTCAACTAAGAGAAATGTTGGATAGATGAGCACTTTCTATTGTATTAGCTCACCTAAGACACTTTTTATGCACGTCAAATTATCCAAATCGTAGAGATTTCCATCGATTTCACTTAAAATGTTAACATTTTAACATGACAGCTTTCTAACAAAATCCATAATGTTTCTCATTATAAATGCTAGTGCTTTTTATCAAATGTAAAAGAAAAAAATGTTTGAACCAAAACAAGAACAGACTAGACCTCAGGATATTTGGAGGTGCTTCAAATGGACTTCAATTAACATTTCATCTCAAAGATGGCACCTGTGACAGTGCAGTATTCTTTCAGTCAGCTTAGGCTATGCACTCAAGTCTTTGCATTGTAGCTTTAGAGATGATTGCTATCACTAAGTCAAGACTGGCATCTTCTCTGATGAACAGGCAAATAATCCTGTATTATCAAGGTCACTTACAAATAAATGCCTTTCTTAAAGATCATTTACAAAATAAAATAAACTTTGCAAATTCAGTATTAAATTATACCATTATTTATATAGTAATATTGCCACTAAGAAATGTAGTACTAATATTGGCCTACATAGAAGGGTTTGCCCAAAATAGTTCAGCGTACAGATGGTTAGAGTTAAAGGGGGAGGGGAAACTGACAAGAGGCTATTCTTAAATACTATGGATTCTATTGGTGTGGCTTAAAATTAACATGTGCATAACTGTCATTCTGAGACTTTGCACTTGCATACTGAACCCAGATGGTGCCTATAAGGATAAGCTTTTCTGGACAACTGTGTAAGGAAAATTTTAAAACTGCATACGAATTACCTGCAGTTGCTCCAGTCACTCGATCTGACCTCCTATCATATTTCATCATGAGGACAGAACTATGTGACAAACATTTGAGACCACATCAAGCAAGGGGTGAAGCTATTAAACCATTTCGCTGATGTAATCCCATTGACTGCAGTGACAGGAATATGATCCTTTTATATAAAAGTTTGAGAATTTACAGCTGTTCTGTGCACAGGATCTCATAAGGCAAAAGAATACATCATAATGTTCTCAGACATTTTACGCCTTTTGTGGCAATATTGCCTGAGCATTCCCAATTTAAGAGGCTATGAGACCTTTGGAAAGACAACTAAGTACACTGTGACATGTTGATTTCATGACACTTCCAATTATTATAGTGCAATATTATATAATAGCAAACCAAAATTATATATTTGATCGATTTTTTTGTAAAAGTGAAGTATTTATTTTCGTCACGGGGATATTTTTGTATTGGCATTAATACATAAAAGGAAAAGTCATACTTTAGCCAATATGTTTCAATGAAATTTCTTGTACTACAATTATCATCAATAACAGGCCTGAAGTGATCACAATGTAACGTATTCCAAAATTATCCTTCCATGCAAATTTGAGAGGCAAAACTTACAAATTTAGGATTAAAATCTACCAGGTGTGCAGAATGCTTCTGTTAATTCAGAAGTTACTTTATTCAAATAATTTAAAAAATCATTTTTGCAAACAACTTTTAATTTTTCAAATCATTTATGTAAGTCATTTTGAACTGATTTTTTTAAAAAACTGAATTTATCACACATATGCTTTATTTTACATGCCCATGATTACACTTTTACGTAATCTGAAACATGGCATTTGCCAAAATTAGTGCATTGCACATTCCACAGGACTTGTTGTTTATCCAAACTGGATAACTAATCGTTTAGGTTGCTGCTGAGCTAAATCTTATTGAAAACTTCGCAAGTTGTGGCCAACATTGTCAAAACAATTATAAGAATTTGAAGTAAAAAAAAACAGAGCCAATATTTAACCAGAAGTGTTGACATAAACCCAAATGACTGGTATGGAGGATAGAAGCCCATGGGCAATGGTGTCATGTTTTCTTTGGATTTTTGACCACTTTTCTCATGAAAGGTTTGGTTTAAATATTAGGAATTCAAAGCAAAAGGCAGAATTGTTCAAACCCCTGATCAACATGGGACATGGAAAACAGGTTGGGAAATTGAACAGGAAGGCCAGAGAGGGCATTCTCAACATCAAGAGCGAAACAGCCTACTTCCAAACAATTGTTTTACTGTAAGATAATATTCCTGCTAGTGAGCAGCTTGTTGGCAAGCTTTAGGTGTCTTTATTACCTAACCTCACCTCATTTGCATTCTCCCAGCTATCAGATAGAATCTAAACAGTGACAATTAGAGTCATAGAGATGTACAACATGGAAACAGACCCTTCGGTCCAAGCCGTCCATGCCAACCAGATATCCCAACCCAATCTAGTCCCACCTGCCAGCACCTGGCCCATATCCCTCCAAATCTTTCCTATTCATATACCCATCCAAATGCCTCTTAAATGTTGCAATTGTACCAGCTTCCACCACTTCCTCTGGCAGCTCATTCCATACATGTACCACCCTCTGCGTTAAAAAGTTGCCCCTTAGGTCTCTTTTATATCTATCCCCTCTCACCCTAAACCTATGCCCTCTAGTTCTGGACTCCCCGACCCCAGGGAGAAGACTTTGTCTATTTCCTATCCATGCCCCTCATAATTTTGTAAACCTCTATAAGGTCACCCCTCAGCCTCCAACGCTCCAGGGAAAACATCCTCAGCCTGTTCAACCTCTCCCTATAGCTCAAATCCCCCAACCTTGGCAACATCCTTGTAAATCTTTTCTGAACCCTTTCAAGTTTCACAACATCTTTCCGATAGGAAAGAGACCAGAATTATACGCAATATTCCAACAGTGGCCTATCCAATATCCTGTACAGCCGCAACATGACCTCCCAACTCCTGTACTCAATACTCTGACCAATAAAAGAAAGCATACCAAACACCTTCTTCACTATCCTATCTACCTGCAACTCCACTTTCAATTCCTGACATGAAAGTCAGAGTGATTACCTGGCAACTCTAGATCATGGTGTGCTCTTCAAGACCTCCATTTTGGGCACAAAGTACCGACATCTCAGGGTATATACTTTGGACAGTGAGCGGACAAACACCTCCCATTCACAGACATTGGCTTGGACACGTACTAGCATCATTACATTTTGGCATATCTGCATTCTACATGCTGCTTGGTTCTCCCCACCTTGGAATTCTATTCCCAAACACTTTGTGTGAAGTGATGGGCACCCGTTTCACAAACTGTATGAGGATGCATTGCAGGGTTCCTCACTAAATCTTAACACTTACTCATTTTGTGTCTACTTCAATGCTCACATCATCCCTGACTTTGCCTTTTGGTGCTTTGCCCCCTCAGCTGACCAATCAGTATTTCTATATTGATTTCTGTTTAGTACAAACACAAAGCCAGGTAGCTTGTGCCACCAGTGAGCATTCAGTTGAGTGGATATGTTGCTGCATGGCATCATACTATGTCAATATCACACCTGCACCATGTACCAGCTCTGTATGTGTCAAATTCACCACATGAGGTTCAACAAAATATCTAAGGGAGTAGCCTTCACTCAATTTAAGGGAGAGAGACTTCAGTCAGGATGTCCCAGCACAGCAGGGCAAAGACAGCCTCCAATATCACTTCAAGGACCGAGGCACAGTCAGTCTGCCACTTAGGGTGTTCAGAGTCAAAGCACCCAACCTTCTACACTCCAGAGAGAGGGCCATGGTCAATCATATTTCAAATGCAACCAGTTGGGGAGTCAGGGAAGCCAATTCAAAAGCTGCACAAATCTGGTTGCTCGTCAGAAGGGTGGCCATGTCAGCACTGGGGGTTTATCTACTAAAAGTCAAGAAAGGGATTATCAGGAGTCACTGCTGAGGGAGATGACGGTGGAAATCAGTTGTGGAGATTTGAGGTAGCATGCTGGAATGCAAAGGAGATGACTGTTGTGACAAGGGCAATTCGACTCATAGAGATGTACAGCACGGAAACAGACCCTTCAGTCCACTCATCCATGCTGACCAGATATCCCAACCTAATCTAGTCCTATTTTCCAGTACTTAGCCCATATCTCTCTCATTCAAATACTTTTCTAGACACCTTTTAAATGTTGCAATTGTACTAGCCTCCATCACTTCCTCTGGCAGCTCATTCCATTCACACACAACCCTCTGCGTGGAAAAGTTGCCCCTTAGTTCCCTTTCATATTTTCCACTCTCACCCTAAACCTATGCCTTCTAGTTCTGGACTCCCCCACCCCATGTAAAAGAGTTGTCTATTTATCCTATCCATGCCCCCCTATGATTTTATAAACCTCTATAAGGTCACACCTCAGCCTCCGAAACTCCAAGGAAAACAGCCCCAGCCTGTTCAGCCTCTCCCTATAGCTCAAATCCTCCAAACTGGCAACATCCTTGTAAATCTTTTCTGAACCATTTCACATTTCACAATCTCTTTCCCTATTATATCTACATGCAACTCTACTTTAAAGGAGCTATGAACCTGCACTCCAAGGTCTCTTTGTTCAGCAACACTCCCCAGGGCCTTACTATTAAGTGTATAAGTCCTGCTCTGGTTTGCTTTTCCAAAATGTAGAAACTCACATTTATCTAAATTAAACTCCATCTGCCACTCCTTAGCCCACTGGCCCATCTGATCAAGATCCCGTTGTAATCTGAGGTAACCTTCTTCGCTGTCCACTACACCTCCAATTTTGGTGTCATCTGCAAACTTACTAATTAAACCTCTTATGATCACATCCAAATCATTTATATAAATGACAAAAAATAGTGGACCCAGAACTGATCCTTGTGGAATTCCACTGGTCACAGGCCTCCAGTCTGAAAAGCAACCATCCACCACCACCCTCTGTCTTCTACTTTTGAGCCAGTTCTGTATCCATTGAAAGAAATGTGAAATGGGGCTTATTAGCAGTCAGCAATGCCTTGACTTTGAGGAGACGGTGGACTACTATAGCTGGCATATTGCCTTGATATGCCTAGGCTTGGGGATAAAATTGGAGACCTCTTCTAGATAGTTGAGGTGAATGGGAACATCTTCAAAACCAATGAAGTTGACAAGAAAAGTTACCAAGAAGGAAATATGTGAATATGTGATTTCATCAAGGATAAGAGGCTGAACCTAAGACTCACTGAATGAGATAGACTGCTGTTTCCTTCCATCATGCTAAAAACAATAAGCATGCAATAGAGCTGAAAATTGCTATGACCACATCTGGAGGGAATGGTCAAGTGTTACATTCTACGAGGATGATAATTTTAGTCTTTAGCAACATGAGGCCCTTCGAAGAACAATAGTGTTGTACTGACACCCATATTATACAGATAGATATTTGCAAGTACTCATGCAGTGTGTGAAGCTTGGGCAGTAACCTACTATGTGGAGTTCCAGTTCTGGCTCCAAGTGCTTTTGACTACATCGGGCAGCACAGAAATCAATCCAAGTAATGGCTATGATGTAAAAGCAATGTAATACAGCTTGGAAAGATTCACCCTAGTTGCCAAGGTAGCCAACACTTTCAAACTGCTTACTTCACACTCTGCACCATAAAACATTTTGTAGCTTTAGAAATGGCTGGGCTCTGCTGTTACAGTTATAGTTATAAAAAACATTTTTTCACATATCCACTGATGTAAAGTGAACATATATTAATAAATGTGATAATATATTTACAATGAAGTGTCACCCATACCACCCATGTGCCCTTAGAAGACCGTTTCCTCTTTCTCTCCCTCCCACTAAATCCTGGCGTCTGCAGCTGGGGTGGAGGGAGCTTACCCTGTACTAGACCCTGTTGGCCTTGGAGATTTGGTCAGGCGACCCCAGTGGCCTTTGTGATTATAGAGTCCAAACATGTTACAAGGTCAGTGCACCTTCCTCAGCTTTAAATTCCACAGAGCTGAAGATGGAGGTGGAAAGCCCAGGCACCACCTGGTGTGTCTTTGGAGATGTCTTCTGGGGAGCTTGTGTGAGATTTCTCCCCCAACAGGGGCCTACTGGCATCAACCTGATTTCTTATGAGGATGGTGTAACTGGAATAAGCTCAGGGTTCCTCATGCCCTTGTCATTTTGCCGATGGTGCTGAGTGATGGAGTGCAGATCTTGTGTCAGTAATCTTGTTGCTATCCAGCAGGAAAGGACCCCTTGGTCAAAAAGGGTGGCTCTGGAAAAGCACAGCAGGTCAGGCAGCATCCAAGGAGCAAGAGAGTCGCTGTTTCGAGCATAAACCCTTCATCAGGAATTATGCCTGAAATGTCAACTCTCTTGTTCCTTGAGTGCTGCCTGATCTGCTGTGTTTTTCCTGCGCCACCCTTTTCAACTCTGACTCTCCAGCATCTCCAGTCCTCACCTTTTCCCTTGGTGTTGATGATGAACAACTTCAATCAAACGTAGAGGAGGACACAGAAGCGCAGCAAGCAGGACTACATGTGATTCACCACAGACACCAGGGGGTCCTTTCTTACTTGGGACTAAGCTGGTGCCTGGTCCTTCCTGGGGCATTTCTTCCCCAGCAGGGATATGCTCATCACAAGCTGTGCCCAACTCTCAACCGGCTAAAATACTCACTGAGGTATCAGTAACTGAGCTGGTGGGAGAGATGTAGGAAGCATCTGTGCTTTCTTCCTCAGAGTTAGAAAAGTCGATGTCTTGTGGGGCCAGCCTCTTGGCTGCCAAGACTGTGCTGATGCCGTTTTTACCCACAGGAGACAAAAGACATAATTCTTTTTCTCTTTTTTATTTATTCACTTATGAGATCTGGCTGGACCTGTATTTATTACCCATTCCTGACTCTCTTGAGTAGGTGATAGTGAGCTGCCTTCTTGAACTACTGTGGTCAGTTTGGTATAGGTGGACCCACAATGCTGGAAAGGAGGGAGTTCTAGGATCTTTACCTGGTGGCACTGAAAAAACAGCAATGTAAGTCAAAGTCAGGATTGAGAGTGAATGCATTGCTAGCAAGGGGTACAACTTTGGCCATGATAGCAATACATTCTCCGTGGCAGTAATGAGAGGCAAGCACAACCATGCATCTAACTTAGTTGTCTGAATATGGATGTTTTATTATTTCTGCAAGTGTTGTCTCTGCCCTTGACAGCAAGCACCAGGATCCTCACTTTGAAGAAGGATCTGAAGAAGAGTCACTGGACCTGAAACATTAACTCTGCTTTCTTTCCACAGATGTTTGCCCAGCCTGATCAGTTTTCTAAGCAATTTCTATTTTTGTTTCTGATTTCCAGTAGCCACAGTTCTTTGTTTTTTCTTTCCTCACTTTGGGCACCTCACACCAGTTTTGGCTCTCCTGCCCTATTATGGCCCATTTTATGGAGTGAGCATACAAAAGCACAGAGAAGATGGTGGCCCTTACCCAGGCAGGGCAGAGATGGTCATTCTTCTAATACTGCTGGGCATTTCTTCAGACTGTGGAGACCGTACTGATCCAGGTAGCAACCAGGCTGACAGGGTCTAGTGTCAAGAACAAGAACAAGGAACAAAGAAATTGCAGCACTGAAACAGGCCCTATAGGCCTGCGCCGATCCAGATCCTCTATCTAAACCTGTAGCTTATTTTATAAGGGCCTGTCTCCCTCTGCTCCCTGCCTATTCATGTATCTGTCTAGATACATCTTAAATGACGCTATCATGCCCGCCTCTACCACTTCTGCTGGCAATACATCCCAGACACCCAGCACCCTCTGCGTAAAGAACTTTTCATGCATATTTTCCTTAAACTTTTCCCCTCTCACCTTGAACTCGTGACCCCTAGTCATTGAGTCCTCCACGCTGGGAAAAAGCTTCTCGCTATCCACCCTGTCTATATCTCTCATAATATTGTAGACCTCAATCAGGTCCTCCTCTCAACCTCCATCTTTCCAATGAAAATAATCCTAATCTACTCAACCTCTCTTCATAACTAGCATCCTCTATATCAGGCAACATCCTGGTGAACCTCCTCTGCACCCTGTCCAAAGCATCCACGTCCTTCTGGTAATGTGGCGGCCAGAATTGTATGCAGTATTCCAAAAGTGGCTGAACCAAAGTCCTATACAACTGTAACATGACCTGCCAACTCTTGTGCTCGATATCCCGTCCATTGAAGGAAAGCATGCTGTATGCCTTCTTGACCACTCTGTTGACCTGTGTTGCCACCCTCAGGTCGAACACAAAATCTCTCTGTACATCAATTTTCCCAGGGCTTTTCCATTTACTATGTAGTTCGTTCTTGAATTGGATATTCCAAAATGCATCAACTCGCATTTGCCTGGATTGAACACAATTTGCCATTTCTCCGCCTGACTCTCCAATATATCTCTGCATTTTCTGACAGTCCCCTTCACTATCTGCTACTCCACCAATCTTAGTGTCGTCTGTAAGCTTGCTAATCAGTTAGTGTCAGACCTCCTTTGCCAGTCCTGCATGCTGAGAATTATCCTCTTCTACACTATCTTATCCACCAGGAACTCCAGGTCTCCATTTGCAAAGTGGGGCACTACTTTTCCCTTATCTACCATGTCCAGAACAAATAAATTGAACTGTGTGCAGAGTGACCTTTTAAAATGTTTCTGGTGGCAGGAATGTCAGAGTGCCTTTGCATAGTGGAAGAGTGCAGTGAGCAGTCTGCCATAGGGACATGGTGTGAAGGTACTGAGGCAGATTTGGGAATGAAAATGTGAGAAAATTCACAAAGCAAAATAAAAGAGAAACCCTCTATGCAACTCATCAAAAGCGACATCTCTGATTTGACATAAGATTCAGCCCAAACTTAATCAGCAAAGTTCCTTATGACAGATTAACAGAAAGAAGGCAAAAGCATTAATCTTCACCCCAGATTTAAAAAAAAACAGCAGTAATTAGCTTACATGATGTTAAATGAGCTTAAGTCCATTTTGTTGGGAGAACTTTATTTCTGGCTACAACACAAGGGTTGTTGGTCAGCTTTCCATGCCAGAGAACATAGAACATTACAACACAGTTCAGGTCTTCGGTCCTCGATAGTGCGCAGATCTGTGGAATCAATCTGAAGCCTATCTATCCGACACTATTTCATTTTCATCCAGATGTTTATCCAATGACCAGTTAAATGCCCTCAAAGTTTTCGAGTCTACTACTATTGCAGGCAGTGCATTCCTAAATCTATCACCCCTCAATTTAAAGTTATGTCCTCTTGTGCTAGCTATCACCATCTGAGGAAAAAAGCTCTCTCTGTCCACCCTATTATATGTCTCAATTAACGCACTTCTCAGCCTTTTTCTCTCAAACAAAAACAGCCTCAA